>NC_087400.1:14370711-14423211 GCF_031307605.1 Tribolium castaneum
TGTTAAAGATTATTTATATCCAACTCTATAACTCGCCTATGGTTCGTCCTAAAGGACATTTGCAATTAACTATTTTGTAGGAAATTTTATCAGCTTTAATTTTTAAAGAAAGATAAAAATTGATAGGAGTAACTGTTTTCGAGATATAAGCAAGAAACCAAACAACTGTTACCTTAATTAAGCGTTTGCATATAAGCAAATTTAGTACTATTAGTATTATTATTATTTTAATGTTATTGTTATTAATATGACGACTAAAGACGACTCTGAAACCTTTAGTGACTTTTATGTCTTCTCCTTTTTCCTCTACTAAAGTGTTAGACCCAATTAATTTAGTTTAATTTCGGTTTTTCAAACATTTTATTTTAAAGCAAATTTTTGTTAAAGATTATTTATATCCAACTCTATAACTCGCCTATGGTTCGTCCTACAGGACATTTGCAAATAACTATTTTGTAGAAAATTTTATCCGCTTTAATTTTGAAAAAAAGATAAAATTTGATAGGAGTAACGGTTTTCGAAATATAAGCAAAAAACCAAAGTGAAAACTGTTACAGTTACTGAACAAAAATGTAATACAGTTTTCAATGTTTGAGACGAAGTCGAAGATGCAGCATTTAAAAACGACTCTAAAGACTTCAGTGACTTTTATGTCACCTCCTTTTTCCTCTAATAAAGTGTTGGACCCAATAAATTAAGTGTATTTTAAATCACAAGACATTTTCTGTTAAAGCACTTTTTTTTTAAATATTAATTATTTTCAATCATATATCTTGCTTATGGTTAGTCCTACATGAAAAATGCAAATAACTATTTTGTAGGAAATTTTGTCGGCTTTAATTTTAGTAAAGAGATAAAAATTGATAAGAGTAACTGTTTTCGAGATATAAGCAAGAAACCAAACAAGTGTTACCTTAATTAAGCGTTTGCATATAAGCAAATTTAGTACTATTAGTATTATTATTATTAATGTTATTGTTAATAATATGACGACTAAAAACAACTTTGAAGACTTTGGTGATTTTTATGTCTTCTCCTTTTTTCTCTACTAAAGTGTTAGACCCAATTAATTTAGTTTAATTTCGGTTTTTCAAACATTTTATTTTAAAGCAAATTTTTGTTAAAGATTATTTATATCCAACTCTATAACTCGCTTATGGTTGGTCCTACAAAAGAAATGCAAATAACTATTTTGTATGAAATTTTATCAGCTTTAATTTTTAAAGAAAGATAAAAATTGATAGGAGTAACTGTTTTCGAGATATAAGCAAGAAACCAAAAAACTGTTATCTTAATTAAGCGCATGAATATAAGCAAATTTAGTACTATAAGTATTATTATTATTAATGTTATTGTTATTTATATGACGACTAAAGACGACTCTGAAAACTTTAGTAACTTTTATGTCTCCTCCTTTTTCCTCTACTAAAATGCTAGACCCTATTAATTTAGTTTAATTTCAGTTTTTCAAACATTTTATTTTAAAGCAAATTTTTGTTAAAAATTATTTATATCCAACTCTATAACTCGCCTATGGTTCGTCCTACAGGAAATTTGCAAATAACTATTTTGTAGGAAATTTTATCCGCTTTAATTTTGAAAAAAAGATAAAATTTGATAGGAGTAACGGTTTTCGAGATATAAGCAAAAAACCAAAGTGAAGACTGTTACAGTTACTGAACAAAAATGTAATACAGTTTTCAATGTTTGAGACGAAGTCGAAGAGGCAGCATTTAAAAACGACTTTAAAGACTTCAGTGACTTTTATGTCACCTCCTTTTTTCTCTAATAAAGTGTTAGACCCAATAAATTAAGTGTACTTTAGATCACAAGACATTTTCTGTTAAAGCACTTTTTTTTTAAATATTAATTATTGTCAATCATATATCTCGCTTATGGTTAGTCCTACATGAAAAATGCAAATAACAATTTTGTAAGAAATTTTGTCAGCTTTAATTTTAGTAAAGAAATAAAAATTGATAGGAGTAACTGTTTTCGAGATATAAGCAAGAAACCAAACAACTGTTACCTTAATTAAGCGTTTGCATATAAGCAAATTTAGTACTATTAGTATTATTATTATTAATGTTATTGTTATTAATATGACGACTAAAGACGACTCTGAAACCTTTAGTGACTTTTATGTCTCCTCCTTTTTCCTCTACTAAAATGCTAGACCCAATTGATTTAGTTTAATTTCAGTTTTTCAAACATTTTATTTTAAAGCAAATTTTTGTTGAATATTATTAATATCCAACTCTATAACTCGCTTATGGTTGATCCTACAAGAAAAATGCAAATAACTATTTTGTTGCAAATTTTATCAGCTTTATTATTAGTAAAAAAATAAAAATTGATAGGAGTAACTGTTTTCGAGATATAAGCAAGAAACCAAAAAACTCTTACCTTAATTAAGCGCTTGCATATAAGCAAATTTAGTACTATTAGTATTATTATTATTAATGTTATTGTTATTAATATGACGACTAAAGACGACTCTGAAAACTTTAGTGACTTTTATGTCTCCTCCTTTTTCCTCTACTAAAATGCTAGACCCAATTAATTTAGTTTAATTTCAGTTTTTCAAACATTTTATTTTAAAGCAAATTTTTGTTGAATATTATTAATATCCAACTCTATAACTTGCTTATGGTTGATCCTACAAGAAAAATGCAAATAACTATTTTGTTGCAAATTTTATCAGCTTTATTATTAGTAAAAAAATAAAAATTGATAGGAGTAACTGTTTTCGAGATATAAGCAAGAAACCAAAAAACTCTTACCTTAATTAAGCGCTTGCATATAAGCAAATTTAGTACTATTAGTATTATTATTATTAATGTTATTGTTATTAATATGACGACTAAAAACAATTTTGAAGACTTTGGTGATTTTTATGTCTTCTCCTTTTTTCTCTACTAAAGTGTTAGACCCAATTAATTTAGTTTAATTTCGGTTTTTCAAACATTTTATTTTAAAGCAAATTTTTGTTAAAGATTATTTATATCCAACTCTATAACTCGCCTATGGTTCGTCCTACAGGACATTTGCAAATAACTATTTTGTAGGAAATTTTATCCGCTTTAATTTTGAAAAAAAGATAAAATTTGATAGGAGTAACGGTTTTTGAAATATAAGCAAAAAACCAAAGTGAAAACTGTTACAGTTACTGAACAAAAATGTAATACAGTTTTCAATGTTTGAGACGAAGTCGAAGATGCAGCATTTAAAAACGACTCTAAAGACTTCAGTGACTTTTATGTCACCTCCTTTTTTCTCTAATAAAGTGTTGGACCCAATAAATTAAGTGTATTTTAAATCACAAGACATTTTCTGTTAAAGCACTTTTTTTTTAAATATTAATTATTTTTAATCATATATCTCGCTTATGGTTAGTCCTACATGAAAAATGCAAATAACTATTTTGTAGGAAATTTTGCCAGCTTTAATTTTAGTAAAGAGATAAAAATTGATAAGAGTAACTGTTTTCGAGATATAAGCAAGAAACCAAACAACTGTTACCTTAATTATGCGTTTGCATATAAGCAAATTTAGTACTATTAGTATTATTATTATTAATGTTATTGTTATTAATATGACGACTGAAAACAACTTTAAAGACTTTGGTGATTTTTATGTCTTCTCCTTTTTTCTCTACTAAAGTGTTAGACCCAATTAATTTAGTTTAATTTCGGTTTTTCAAACATTTTATTTTAAAGCAAATTTTTGTTAAAGATTATTTATATCCAACTCTATAACTCGCTTATGGTTGGTCCAACAAAAGAAACGCGAATAACTATTTTGTAGGAAATTTTATCAGCTTTATTATTAGTAAAAAGATAAAAATTGATAGGAGTAACTGTTTTCGAGATATAAGCAAGAAACCAAAAAACTGTTACCTTAATTAAGCGCATGCATATAAGCAAATTTAGTACTATAAGTATTATTATTATTAATGTTATTGTTATTAATATGACGACTAAAGACGACTCTGAAGACTTTGGTGATTTTTATGTCTTCTCCTTTTTCCTCTACTAAAATGCTAGACCCAATTAATTTAGTTTAATTTCAGTTTTTCAAACATTTTATTTTAAAGCAAATTTTGGTTGAATATTATTAATATCCAACTCTATAACTCGCTTATGGTTGATCCTACAAGAAAAATGCAAATAACTATTTTGTTGCAAATTTTATCAGCTTTATTATTAGTAAAAAGATAAAAATTGATAGGAGTAACTGTTTTCGAGATATAAGCAAGAAACCAAAAAACTCTTACCTTAATTAAGCGCTTGCATATAAGCAAATTTAGTACTATTAGTATTATTATTATTAATGTTATTGTTATTAATATGACGACTAAAAACAACTTTGAAGACTTTGGTGATTTTTATGTCTTCTCCTTTTTTCTCTACTAAAGCGTTAGACCCAATTAATTTAGTTTAATTTCGGTTTTTCAAACATTTTATTTTAAAGCAAATTTTTGTTAAAGATTATTTATATCCAACTCTATAACTCGCCTATGGTTCGTCCTACAGGAAATTTGCAAATAACTATTTTGTAGGAAATTTTATCCGCTTTAATTTGGAAAAAAAGATAAAATTTGATAGGAGTAACGGTTTTCGAGATATAAGCAAAAAACCAAAGTGAAAACTGTTACAGTTACTGAACAAAAATGTAATACAGTTTTCAATGTTTGTGACGAAGTCGAAGATGCAGCATTTAAAAACGACTCTAAAGGCTTCAGTGACTTTTATGTCACCTCCTTTTTCCTCTAATAAAGTGTTGGACCCAATAAATTAAGTGTATTTTAAATCACAAGACATTTTCTGTTAAAGCACTTTTTTTTTAAATATTAATTATTATCAGTCATATATCTCGCTTATGGTTAGTCCTACATGAAAAATGCAAATAACTATTTTGTAGGAAATTTTGTCAGCTTTAATTTTAGTAAAGAGATAAAAATTGATAGGAGTAACTGTTTTCGAGATATAAGCAAGAAACCAAAAAACTGTTACCTTAATTAAGCGCATGCATATAAGCAAATTTAGTACTATAAGTATTATTATTATTAATGTTATTGTTATTAATAACGACTAAAGACGACTCTGAAAACTTTAGTGACTTTTATGTCTTCTCCTTTTTCCTCTACTAAAATGCTAGACCCAATTAATTTAGTTTAATTTCAGTTTTTCAAACATTTTATTTTAAAGCAAATTTTTGTTGAATATTATTAATATCCAACTCTATAACTCGCTTATGGTTGATCCTACAAGAAAAATGCAAATAACTATTTTGTTGCAAATTTTATCAGCTTTATTATTAGTAAAAAGATAAAAATTGATAGGAGTAACTGTTTTCGAGATATAAGCAAGAAACCAAAAAACTCTTACCTTAATTAAGCGCTTGCATATAAGCAAATTTAGTACTATTAGTATTATTATTATTAATGTTATTGTTATTAATATGACGACTAAAAACAACTTTGAAGACTTTGGTGATTTTTATGTCTTCTCCTTTTTTCTCTACTAGAGTGTTAGACCCAATTAATTTAGTTTAATTTCGGTTTTTCAAACATTTTATTTTAAAGCAAATTTTTGTTAAAGATTATTTATATCCAACTCTATAACTCGCCTATGGTTCGTCCTACAGGAAATTTGCAAATAACTATTTTGTAGGAAATTTTATCCGCTTTAATTTTGAAAAAAAGATAAAATTTGATAGGAGTAACGGTTTTCGAGATATAAGCAAAAAACCAAAGTGAAAACTGTTACAGTTACTGAACAAAAATGTAATACAGTTTTCAATGTTTGAGACGAAGTCGAAGATGCAGCATTTAAAAACGACTCTAAAGACTTCAGTGACTTTTATGTCACCTCTTTTTTCCTCTAATAAAGTGTTGGACCCAATAAATTAAGTGTATTTTAAATCACAAGACATTTTCTGTTAAAGCACTTTTTTTTTAAATATTAATTATTGTCAGTCATATATCTCGCTTATGGTTAGTCCTACATGAAAAATGCAAATAACTATTTTGTAGGAAATTTTGTCAGCTTTAATTTTAGTAAAGAGATAAAAATTGATAGGAGTAACTGTTTTCGAGATATAAGCAAGAAACCAAAAAACTGTTACCTTAATTAAGCGTTTACATATAAGCAAATTTAGTACTATTAGTATTATTATTATTAATAATGCTATTGTTATTAATATGACGACTAAAAACGACTCTGAGACCTTCAGTGACTTTTATGTCTTCTCCTTTTTCCTCTACTAAAGTGTTAGACCCAATTAATTTAGTTTAATTTCAGTTATTCAAACATTTTATTTTAAAGCAAATTTTTGTTAAAGAATATTTATATCCAACTCTATAACTCGCTTATGGTTGGTCTTACAAAAAAAATGCGAATAACTATTTTGTAGGAAATTTTATCAGCTTTAATTTTTAAAGAAAGATAAAAATTGATAGGAGTAACTGTTTTCGAGATATAAGCAAGAAACCAAAAACTGTTACCTTAATTAAGCGCTTGTATATAAGCAAATTTAGTACTATTAGTATTATTATTATTAATGTTATTGATATTAATATGACGACTAAAAACAACTTTGAAGACTTTGGTGATTTTTATGTCTTCTCCTTTTTTCTCTACTAAAGTGTTAGACCCAATTAATTTAGTTTAATTTCGGTTATTCAAACATTTTATTTTAAAGCAAATTTTTGTTAAAGAATATTTATATCCAACTCTATAACTCGCTTATGGTTGGTCCTACAAAAGAAATGCGAATAACTATTTTGTAGGAAATTTTATCAGCTTTAATTTTTAAGGAAAGATAAAAACTGATAGGAGTAACTGTTTTCGAGATATAAGCAAGAAACCAAAAACTATTACCTTAATTAAGCGCTTGTATATAAGCAAATTTAGTACTATTAGTATTATTATTATTAATGTTATTGTTATTAATATGACGACTAAAAACAACTTTGAAGACTTTGGTGATTTTTATGTCTTCTCCTTTTTTCTCTACTAAAGTGTTAGACCCAATTAATTTAGTTTAATTTCGGTTTTTCAAACATTTTATTTTAAAGCAAATTTTGTTAAAGATTATTTATATCCAACTCTATAACTCGCCTATGGTTCGTCCTACAGGACATTTGCAAATAACTATTTTGTAGGAAATTTTATCCGCTTTAATTTTGAAAAAAAGATAAAATTTGATAGGAGTAACGGTTTTCGAAATATAAGCAAAAAACCAAAGTGAAAACTGTTACAGTTACTGAACAAAAATGTAATACAGTTTTCAATGTTTGAGACGAAGTCGAAGATGCAGCATTTAAAAACGACTCTAAAGACTTCAGTGACTTTTATGTCACCTCCTTTTTCCTCTAATAAAGTGTTGGACCCAATAAATTAAGTGTATTTTAAATCACAAGACATTTTCTGTTAAAGCACTTTTTTTTTAAATATTAATTATTGTCAGTCATATATCTCGCTTATGGTTAGTCCTACATGAAAAATGCAAATAACTATTTTGTAGGAAATTTTGTCAGCTTTAATTTTAGTAAAGAGATAAAAATTGATAGGAGTAACTGTTTTCGAGATATAAGCAAGAAACCAAAAAACTGTTACCTTAATTAAGCGCATGCATATAAGCAAATTTAGTACTATAAGTATTATTATTATTAATGTTATTGTTATTAATAACGACTAAAGACGACTCTGAAAACTTTAGTGACTTTTATGTCTTCTCCTTTTTTCTCTACTAAAATGCTAGACCCAATTAATTTAGTTTAATTTCAGTTTTTCAAACATTTTATTTTAAAGCAAATTTTTGTTGAATATTATTAATATCCAACTCTATAACTCGCTTATGGTTGATCCTACAAGAAAAATGCAAATAACTATTTTGTTGCAAATTTTATCAGCATTATTATTAGTAAAAAGATAAAAATTGATAGGAGTAACTGTTTTCGAGATATAAGCAAGAAACCAAAAAACTCTTACCTTAATTAAGCGCTTGCATATAAGCAAATTTAGTACTATTAGTATTATTATTATTAATGTTATTGTTATTAATATGACGACTAAAAACAACTTTGAAGACTTTGGTGATTTTTATGTCTTCTCCTTTTTTCTCTACTAAAGTGTTAGACCCAATTAATTTAGTTTAATTTCGGTTTCTCAAACATTTTATTTTAAAGCAAATTTTTGTTAAAGATTATTTATATCCAACTCTATAACTCGCCTATGGTTCGTCCTACAGGAAATTTGCAAATAACTATTTTGTAGGAAATTTTATCCGCTTTAATTTTGAAAAAAAGATAAAATTTGATAGGAGTAACGGTTTTCGAGATATAAGCAAAAAACCAAAGTGAAAACTGTTACAGTTACTGAACAAAAATGTAATACAGTTTTCAATGTTTGAGACGAAGTCGAAGATGCAGCATTTAAAAACGACTCTAAAGACTTCAGTGACTTTTATGTCACCTCCTTTTTCCTCTAATAAAGTGTTGGACCCAATAAATTAAGTGTATTTTAAATCACAAGACATTTTCTGTTAAAGCACTTTTTTTTTAAATATTAATTATTGTCAGTCATATATCTCGCTTATGGTTAGTCCTACATGAAAAATGCAAATAACTATTTTGTAGGAAATTTTGTCAGCTTTAATTTTAGTAAAGAGATAAAAATTGATAGGAGTAACTGTTTTCGAGATATAAGCAAGAAACCAAAAAACTGTTACCTTAATTAAGCGTTTACATATAAGCAAATTTAGTACTATTAGTATTATTATTATTAATAATGCTATTGTTATTAATATGACGACTAAGGACGACTCTGAGACCTTTAGTGACTTTTATGTCTTCTCCTTTTTCCTCTACTAAAGTGTTAGACCCAATTAATTTAGTTTAATTTCAGTTATTCAAACATTTTATTTTAAAGCAAATTTTTGTTAAAGAATATTTATATCCAACTCTATAACTCGCTTATGGTTGGTCTTACAAAAAAAATGCGAATAACTATTTTGTAGGAAATTTTATCAGCTTTAATTTTTAAGGAAAGATAAAAACTGATAGGAGTAACTGTTTTCGAGATATAAGCAAGAAACCAAAAACTGTTACCTTAATTAAGCGCTTGTATATAAGCAAATTTAGTACTATTAGTATTATTATTATTAATGTTATTGTTATTAATATGACGACTAAAAACAACTTTGAAGACTTTGGTGATTTTTATGTCTTCTCCTTTTTTCTCTACTAAAGTGTTAGACCCAATTAATTTAGTTTAATTTCGGTTTTTCAAACATTTTATTTTAAAGCAAATTTTTGTTAAAGATTATTTATATCCAACTCTATAACTCGCCTATGGTTCGTCCTACAGGACATTTGCAAATTACTATTTTTGTAGGAAATTTTATCCGCTTTAATTTTGAAAAAAAGATAAAATTTGATAGGAGTAACGGTTTTCGAAATATAAGCAAAAAACCAAAGTGAAAACTGTTACAGTTACTGAACAAAAATGTAATACAGTTTTCAATGTTTGAGACGAAGTCGAAGATGCAGCATTTAAAAACGACTCTAAAGACTTCAGTGACTTTTATGTCACCTCCTTTTTCCTCTAATAAAGTGTTGGACCCAATAAATTAAGTGTATTTTAAATCACAAGACATTTTCTGTTAAAGCACTTTTTTTTTAAATATTAATTATTTTCAATCATATATCTCGCTTATGGTTAGTCCTACATGAAAAATGCAAATAACTATTTTGTAGGAAATTTTGTCAGCTTTAATTTTAGTAAAGAGATAAAAATTGATAAGAGTAACTGTTTTCGAGATATAAGCAAGAAACCAAACAACTGTTACCTTAATTAAGCGTTTGCATATAAGCAAATTTAGTACTATTAGTATTATTATTATTAATGTTATTGTTATTAATATGACGACTAAAAACAACTTTGAAGACTTTGGTGATTTTTATGTCTTCTCCTTTTTTCTCTACTAAAGTGTTAGACCCAATTAATTTAGTTTAATTTCGGTTTTTCAAACATTTTATTTTAAAGCAAATTTTTGTTAAAGATTATTTATATCCAACTCTATAACTCGCTTATGGTTGGTCCTACAAAAGAAATGCAAATAACTGTTTTGTATGAAATTTTATCAGCTTTAATTTTTAAAAAAAGATAAAAATTGATAGGAGTAACTGTTTTCGAGATATAAGCAAGAAACCAAAAAACTGTTACCTTAATTAAGCGCATGCATATAAGCAAATTTAGTACTATAAGTATTATTATTATTAATGTTATTGTTATTAATATGACGACTAAAGACGACTCTGAAAACTTTAGTGACTTTTATGTCTCCTCCTTTTTCCTCTACTAAAATGCTAGACCCAATTAATTTAGTTTAATTTCAGTTTTTCAAACATTATATTTTAAAGCAAATTTTTGTTAAAAATTATTTATATCCAACTCTATAACTCGCCTATTGTTCGTCCTACAGGAAATTTGCAAATAACTATTTTGTAGGAAATTTTATCCGCTTTAATTTTGAAAAAAAGATAAAATTTGATAGGAGTAACGGTTTTCGAGATATAAGCAAAAAACCAAAGTAAAAACTGTTACAGTTACTGAACAAAAATGTAATACAGTTTTCAATGTTTGAGACGAAGTCGAAGATGCAGCATTTAAAAACGACTCTAAAGACTTCAGTGACTTTTATGTCACCTCCTTTTTTCTCTAATAAAGTGTTGGACCCAATAAATTAAGTGTTTTTTAAATCACAAGACATTTTCTGTTAAAGCACTTTTTTTTAAATATTAATTATTTTCAATCATATATCTCGCTTATGGTTAGTCCTACATGAAAAATGCAAATAACTATTTTGTAGGAAATTTTGTCAGCTTTAATTTTAGTAAAGAGATAAAAATTGATAAAAGTATCTGTTTTCGAGATATAAGCAAGAAACCAAACAACTGTTACCTTAATTAAGCGTTTGCATATAAGCAAATTTAGTACTATTAGTATTATTATTATTAATGTTATTGTTATTAATATGACGACTAAAAACAACTTTGAAGACTTTGGTGATTTTTATGTCTTCTCCTTTTTTCTCTACTAAAGTGTTAGACCCAATTAATTTAGTTTAATTTCGGTTTTTCAAACATTTTATTTTAAAGCAAATTTTTGTTAAAGATTATTTATATCCAACTCTATAACTCGCTTATGGTTGGTCCTACAAAAGAAATGCAAATAACTATTTTGTATGAAATTTTATCAGCTTTAATTTTTAAAGAAAGATAAAAATTGATAGGAGTAACTGTTTTCGAGATATAAGCAAGAAACCAAAAAACTGTTACCTTAATTAAGCGCATGCACATAAGCAAATTTAGTACCATAAGTATTATTATTATTAATGTTATTGTTATTAATATGACGACTAAAGACGACTCTGAAAACTTTAGTGACTTTTATGTCTCCTCCTTTTTCCTCTACTAAAATGCTAGACCCAATTAATTTAGTTTAATTTCAGTTTTTCAAACATTTTATTTTAAAGCAAATTTTTGTTGAATATTATTAATATCCAACTCTATAACTCGCTTATGGTTGATCCTACAAGAAAAATGCAAATAACTATTTTGTTGCAAATTTTATCAGCTTTATTATTAGTAAAAAGATAAAAATTGATAGGAGTAACTGTTTTCGAGATATAAGCAAGAAACCAAAAAACTCTTACCTTAATTAAGCGCTTGCATATAAGCAAATTTAGTACTATTAGTATTATTATTATTAATGTTATTGTTATTAATATGACGACTAAAAACAACTTTGAAGACTTTGGTGATTTTTATGTTTTCTCCTTTTTTCTCTACTAAAGTGTTAGACCCAATTAATTTAGTTTAATTTCGGTTTTTCAAACATTTTATTTTAAAGCAAATTTTTGTTAAAGATTATTTATATCCAACTCTATAACTCGCCTATGGTTCGTCCTACAGGACATTTGCAAATAACTATTTTGTAGGAAATTTTATCCGCTTTAATTTTGAAAAAAAGATAAAATTTGATAGGAGTAACGGTTTTCAAAATATAAGCAAAAAACCAAAGTGAAAACTGTTACAGTTACTGAACAAAAATGTAATACAGTTTTCAATGTTTGAGACGAAGTCGAAGATGCAGCATTTAAAAACGACTCTAAAGACTTCAGTGACTTTTATGTCACCTCCTTTTTCCTCTAATAAAGTGTTGGACCCAATAAATTAAGTGTATTTTAAATCACAAGACATTTTCTGTTAAAGCACTTTTTTTTTAAATATTAATTATTTTCAATCATATATCTCGCTTATGGTTAGTCCTACATGAAAAATGCAAATAACTATTTTGTAGGAAATTTTGTCAGCTTTAATTTTAGTAAAGAGATAAAAATTGATAAGAGTAACTGTTTTCGAGATATAAGCAAGAAACCAAACAACTGTTACCTTAATTAAGCGTTTGCATATAAGCAAATTTAGTACTATTAGTATTATTATTATTAATGTTATTGTTATTAATATGACGACTAAAAACAACTTTGAAGACTTTGGTGATTTTTATGTCTTCTCCTTTTTTCTCTACTAAAGTGTTAGACCCAATTAATTTAGTTTAATTTCGGTTTTTCAAACATTTTATTTTAAAGCAAATTTTTGTTAAAGATTATTTATATCCAACTCTATAACTCGCTTATGGTTGGTCCTACAAAAGAAATGCAAATAACTATTTTGTATGAAATTTTATCAGCTTTAATTTTTAAAAAAAGATAAAAATTGATAGGAGTAACTGTTTTCGAGATATAAGCAAGAAACCAAAAAACTGTTACCTTAATTAAGCGCATGCATATAAGCAAATTTAGTACTATAAGTATTATTATTATTAATGTTATTGTTATTAATATGACGACTAAAGACGACTCTGAAAACTTTAGTGACTTTTATGTCTTCTCCTTTTTCCTCTACTAAAATGCTAGACCCAATTAATTTAGTTTAATTTCAGTTTTTCAAACATTTTATTTTAAAGCAAATTTTTGTTAAAAATTATTTATATCCAACTCTATAACTCGCCTATGGTTGGTCTTACAAAAGAAATGCGAATAACTATTTTGTAGGAAATTTTATCAGCTTTAATTTTTAAAGAAAGATAAAAATTGATAGGAGTAACTGTTTTCGAGATATAAGCAAGAAACCAAAAACTGTTACCTTAATTAAGCGCTTGTATATAAGCAAATTTAGTACTATTAGTATTATTATTATTAATGTTATTGTTATTAATATGACGACTAAAAACAACTTTGAAGACTTTGGTGATTTTTATGTCTTCTCCTTTTTTCTCTACTAATGTGTTAGACCCAATTGATTTAGTTTAATTTCGGTTTTTCAAACATTTTATTTTAAAGCAAATTTTTGTTAAAGATTATTTATATCCAACTCTATAACTCGCTTATGGTTGGTCCTACAAAAGAAATGCAAATAACTATTTTGTATGAAATTTTATCAGCTTTAATTTTTAAAGAAAGATAAAAATTGAAAGGAGTAACTGTTTTCGAGATATAAGCAAGAAACCAAAAAACTGTTACCTTAATTAAGCGCATGCATATAAGCAAATTTAGTACTATAAGTATTATTATTATTAATGTTATTGTTATTAATATGACGACTAAAGACGACTCTGAAAACTTTAGTGACTTTTATGTCTCCTCCTTTTTCCTCTACTAAAATGCTAGACCCAATTAATTTAGTTTAATTTCAGTTTTTCAAACATTTTATTTTAAAGCAAATTTTTGTTGAATATTATTAATATCCAACTCTATAACTCACTTATGGTTGATCCTACAAGAAAAATGCAAATAACTATTTTGTTGCAAATTTTATCAGCTTTATTATTAGTAAAAAGATAAAAATTGATAGGAGTAACTTTTTACGAGATATAAGCAAGAAACCATAAAACTCTTACCTTAATTAAGCGCTTGCATATAAGCAAATTTAGTACTATTAGTATTATTATTATTAATGTTATTGTTATTAATATGACAACTAAAAACAACTTTGAAGATTTTGGTGATTTTTATGTCTTCTCCTTTTTTCTCTACTAAAGTGTTAGACCCAATTAATTTAGTTTAATTTCGGTTTTTCAAACATTTTATTTTAAAGCAAATTTTTGTTAAAGATTATTTATATCCAACTCTATAACTCGCCTATGGTTCGTCCTACAGGAAATTTGCAAATAACTATTTTGTAGGAAATTTTATCCGCTTTAATTTAAAAAAAAAGATAAAATTTGATAGGAGTAACGGTTTTCGAGATATAAGCAAAAAACCAAAGTGAAAACTGTTACAGTTACTGAACAAAAATATAATACAGTTTTCAATGTTTGAGACGAAGTCGAAGATGCATCATTTAAAAACGACTCTAAAGACTTCAGTGACTTTTATGTCACCTCCTTTTTCCTCTAATAAAGTGTTGGACCCAATAAATTAAGTGTATTTTAAATCACAAGACATTTTATGTTAAAGCACTTTTTTTTTAAATATCAATTATTGTCAATCATATATCTCGCTTATGGTTAGTCCTACATGAAAAATGCAAATAACTATTTTGTAGGAAATTTTCTCAGCTTTAATTTTAATAAAGAGATAAAAATTGATAGGAGTAACTGTTTTCGAGATATAAGCAAGAAACCAAACAACTGTTACCTTAATTAAGCGTTTGCATATAAGCAAATTTAGTACTATTAGTATTATTATTATTATTAATGTTATTGTTTTTAATATGACGACTAAAGACGACTCTGAGACCTTTAGTGACTTTTATGTTTTCTCCTTTTTCCTCTACTAAAGTGTTAGACCCAATTAATTTAGTTTAATTTCAGTTATTCAATCATTTTATTTTAAAGCAAATTTTTGTTAAAGAATATTTATATCCAACTCTATAACTCGCTTATGGTTGGTCTTACAAAAAAAATGCGAATAACTATTTTGTAGGAAATTTTATCAGCTTTAATTTTTAAAGAAAGATAAAAATTGATAGGAGTAACTGTTTTCGAGATATAAGCAAGAAACCAAAAACTGTTACCTTAATTAAGCGCTTGTATATAAGCAAAATTAGGACTATTAGTATTATTATTATTAATGTTATTGTTATTAATATGACGACTAAAAACAACTTTGAAGGCTTTGGTGATTTTTATGTCTTCTCCTTTTTTCTCTACTAAAGTGTTAGACCCAATTAATTTAGTTTAATTTCGGTTTTACAAACATTTTATTTTAAAGCATATTTTTGTTAAAGATTATTTATATCCAACTCTATAACTCGCCTATGGTTCGTCCTACAGGACATTTGCAAATAACTATTTTGTAGGAAATTTTAGCCGTTTTAATTTTGAAAAAAAGATAAAATTTGATAGGAGTAACGGTTTTCGAAATATAAGCAAAAAACCAAAGTGAAAACTGTTACAGTTACTGAACAAAAATGTAATACAGTTTTCAATGTATGAGACGAAGTCGAAGATGCAGCATTTAAAAACGACTCTAAAGACTTCAGTGACTTTTATGTCACCTCCTTTTTCCTCTAATAAAGTGTTGGACCCAATAAATTAAGTGTATTTTAAATCACAAGACATTTTCTGTTAAAGCACTTTTTTTTTAAATATTAATTATTTTCAATCATATATCTCGCTTATGGTTAGTCCTACATGAAAAATGCAAATAACTATTTTGTAGGAAATTTTGTCAGCTTTAATTTTAATAAAGAGATAAAAATTGATAGGAGTAACTGTTTTCGAGATATAAGCAAGAAACCAAACAACTGTTACCTTAATTAAGCGTTTGCATATAAGCAAATTTAGTACTATTAGTATTATTATTATTAATGTTATTGTTATTAATATGACGACTAAAGACGACTCTGAAACCTTTAGTGACTTTTATGTCTTCTCCTTTTTCCTCTACTAAAGTGTTAGACCCAATTAATTTAGTTTAATTTCAGTTATTCAAACATTTTATTTTAAAGCAAATTTTTGTTAAAGAATATTTATATCCAACTCTATAACTCGCTTATGGTTGGTCCTACAAAAGAAATGCGAATAACTATTTTGTAGGAAATTTTATCAGCTTTAATTTTTAAAGAAAGATAAAAATTGATAGAAGTAACTGTTTTCGAGATATAAGCAAGAAACCAAAAACTGTTACCTTAATTAAGCGCTTGTATATAAGCAAATTTTGCACTATTAGTATTATTATTATTATTAATGTTATTGTTATTAATATGACAACTAAAAACAACTTTGAAGATTTTGGTGATTTTTATGTCTTCTCCTTTTTTCTCTACTAAAGTGTTAGACCCAATTAATTTAGTTTAATTTCGGTTTTTCAAACATTTTATTTTAAAGCAAATTTTTGTTAAAGATTATTTATATCCAACTCTATAACTCGCCTATGGTTGGTCCTACAGGAAATTTGCAAATAACTATTTTGTAGGAAATTTTATCCGCTTTAATTTTAAAAAAAAGATAAAATTTGATAGGAGTAACGGTTTTCGAGATATAAGCAAAAAACCAAAGTGAAAACTGTTACAGTTACTGAACAAAAATATAATACAGTTTTCAATGTTTGAGACGAAGTCGAAGATGCATCATTTAAAAACGACTCTAAAAACTTCAGTGACTTTTATGTCACCTCCTTTTTCCTCTAATAAAGTGTTGGACCCAATAAATTAAGTGTATTTTAAATCACAAGACATTTTATGTTAAAGCACTTTTTTTTTAAATATCAATTATTGTCAATCATATATCTCGCTTATGGTTAGTCCTACATGAAAAATGCAAATAACTATTTTGTAGGAAATTTTCTCAGCTTTAATTTTAGTGAAGAGATAAAAATTGATAGGAGTAACTGTTTTCGAGATATAAGCAAGAAACCAAAAAACTGTTACCTTAATTAAGCGTTTGCATATAAGCAAATTTAGTACTATTAGTATTATTATTATTATTAATGTTATTGTTTTTAATATGACGACTAAAGACGACTCTGAGACCTTTAGTGACTTTTATGTTTTCTCCTTTTTCCTCTACTAAAGTGTTAGACCCAATTAATTTAGTTTAATTTCAGTTATTCAATCATTTTATTTTAAAGCAAATTTTTGTTAAAGAATATTTATATCCAACTCTATAACTCGCTTATGGTTGGTCTTACAAAAAAAATGCGAATAACTATTTTGTAGGAAATTTTATCAGCTTTAATTTTTAAAGAAAGATAAAAATTGATAGGAGTAACTGTTTTCGAGATATAAGCAAGAAACCAAAAACTGTTACCTTAATTAAGCGCTTGTATATAAGCAAAATTAGGACTATTAGTATTATTATTATTAATGTTATTGTTATTAATATGACGACTAAAAACAACTTTGAAGGCTTTGGTGATTTTTATGTCTTCTCCTTTTTTCTCTACTAAAGTGTTAGACCCAATTAATTTAGTTTAATTTCGGTTTTACAAACATTTTATTTTAAAGCATATTTTTGTTAAAGATTATTTATATCCAACTCTATAACTCGCCTATGGTTCGTCCTACAGGACATTTGCAAATAACTATTTTGTAGGAAATTTTAGCCGCTTTAATTTTGAAAAAAAGATAAAATTTGATAGGAGTAACGGTTTTCGAAATATAAGCAAAAAACCAAAGTGAAAACTGTTACAGTTACTGAACAAAAATGTAATACAGTTTTCAATGTATGAGACGAAGTCGAAGATGCAGCATTTAAAAACGACTCTAAAGACTTCAGTGACTTTTATGTCACCTCCTTTTTCCTCTAATAAAATGTTGGACCCAATAAATTAAGTGTATTTTAAATCACAAGACATTTTCTGTTAAAGCACTTTTTTTTTAAATATTAATTATTTTCAATCATATATCTCGCTTATGGTTAGTCCTACATGAAAAATGCAAATAACTATTTTGTAGGAAATTTTGTCAGCTTTAATTTTAATAAAGAGATAAAAATTGATAGGAGTAACTGTTTTCGAGATATAAGCAAGAAACCAAACAACTGTTACCTTAATTAAGCGTTTGCATATAAGCAAATTTAGTACTATTAGTATTATTATTATTAATGTTATTGTTATTAATATGACGACTAAAGACGACTCTGAAACCTTTAGTGACTTTTATGTCTTCTCCTTTTTCCTCTACTAAAGTGTTAGACCCAATTAATTTAGTTTAATTTCAGTTATTCAAACATTTTATTTTATAGCAAATTTTTGTTAAAGAATATTTATATCCAACTCTATAACTCGCTTATGGTTGGTCCTACAAAAGAAATGCGAATAACTATTTTGTAGGAAATTTTATCAGCTTTAATTTTTAAAGAAAGATAAAAATTGATAGAAGTAACTGTTTTCGAGATATAAGCAAGAAACCAAAAACTGTTACCTTAATTAAGCGCTTGTATATAAGCAAATTTAGTACTATTAGTATTATTTTTATTAATGTTATTGTTATTAATATGACGACTAAAAACAACTTTGAAGACTTTGGTGATTTTTATGTCTTCTCATTTTTTCTCTACTAAAGTGTTAGTCATAATTAATTTAGTTTAATTTCGGTTTTTCAAACATTTTATTTTAAAGCAAATTTTTGTTAAAGATTATTTATATCCAACTCTATAACTCGCCTATGGTTCGTCCTACAGTACATTTGCAAATAACTATTTTGTAGGAAATTTTATCCGCTTTAATTTTGAAAAAAAGATAAAATTTGATAGGAGTAACGGTTTTCGAAATATAAGCAAAAAACCAAAGTGAAAACTGTTACAGTTACTGAACAAAAATGTAATACAGTTTTCAATGTTTGAGACGAAGTCGAAGATGCAGCATTTAAAAACGACTCTAAACACTTCAGTGACTTTTATGTCACCTCCTTTTTCCTCTAATAAAGTGTTGGACCCAATAAATTAAGTGTATTTTAAATCACAAGACATTTTCTGTTAAAGCACTTTTTTTTTAAATATTAATTATTTTCAATCATATATCTCGCTTATGGTTAGTCCTACATGAAAAATGCAAATAACTATTTTGTAGGAAATTTTGTCAGCTTTAATTTTAGTAAAGAGATAAAAATTGATAAGAGTAACTGTTTTCGAGAAATAAGCAAGAAACCAAACAACTGTTACCTTAATTAAGCGTTTGCATATAAGCAAATTTAGTACTATTAGTATTATTATTATTAATGTTATTGTTATTAATATGACGACTAAAAACAACTTTGAAGACTTTGGTGATTTTTATGTCTTCTCCTTTTTTCTCTACTAAAGTGTTAGACCCAATTAATTTAGTTTAATTTCGGTTTTTCAAACATTTTATTTTAAAGCAAATTTTTGTTAAAGATTATTTATATCCAACTCTATAACTCGCTTATGGTTGGTCCTACAAAAGAAATGCAAATAACTATTTTGTATGAAATTTTATCAGCTTTAATTTTTAAAAAAAGATAAAAATTGATAGGAGTAACTGTTTTCGAGATATAAGCAAGAAACCAAAAAACTGTTACCTTAATTAAGCGCATGCATATAAGCAAATTTAGTACTATAAGTATTATTATTATTAATGTTATTGTTATTAATATGACGACTAAAGACGACTCTGAAAACTTTAGTGACTTTTATGTCTCCTCCTTTTTCCTCTACTAAAATGCTAGACCCAATTAATTTAGTTTAATTTCAGTTTTTCAAACATTATATTTTAAAGCAAATTTTTGTTAAAAATTATTTATATCCAACTCTATAACTCGCCTATGGTTCGTCCTACAGGAAATTTGCAAATAACTATTTTGTAGGAAATTTTATCCGCTTTAATTTTGAAAAAAAGATAAAATTTGATAGGAGTAACGGTTTTCGAGATATAAGCAAAAAACCAAAGTGAAAACTGTTACAGTTACTGAACAAAAATGTAATACAGTTTTCAATGTTTGAGACGAAGTCAAAGATGCAGCATTTAAAAACGACTCTAAAGACTTCAGTGACTTTTATGTCACCTCCTTTTTCCTCTAATAAAGTGTTGGACCCAATAAATTAAGTGTTTTTTAAATCACAAGACATTTTCTGTTAAAGCACTTTTTTTTAAATATTAATTATTTTCAATCATATATCTCGCTTATGGTTAGTCCTACATGAAAAATGCAAATAACTATTTTGTAGGAAATTTTGTCAGCTTTAATTTTAGTAAAGAGATAAAAATTGATAAAAGTATCTGTTTTCGAGATATAAGCAAGAAACCAAACAACTGTTACCTTAATTAAGCGTTTGCATATAAGCAAATTTAGTACTATTAGTATTATTATTATTAATGTTATTGTTATTAATATGACGACTAAAAACAACTTTGAAGACTTTGGTGATTTTTATGTCTTCTCCTTTTTTCTCTACTAAAGTGTTAGACCCAATTAATTTAGTTTAATTTCAGTTTTTCAAACATTTTATTTTAAAGCAAATTTTTGTTGAATATTATTAATATCCAACTCTATAACTCGCTTATGGTTGATCCTACAAGAAAAATGCAAATAACTATTTTGTTGCAAATTTTATCAGCTTTATTATTAGTAAAAAGATAAAAATTAATAGGAGTAACTGTTTTCGAGATATAAGCAAGAAACCAAAAAACTCTTACCTTAATTAAGCGTTTGCATATAAGCAAATTTAGTACTATTAGTATTATTATTATTAATGTTATTGTTATTAATATGACGACTAAAAACAACTTTGAAGACTTTGGTGATTTTTGTGTCTTCTCCTTTTTTCTCTACTAAAGTGTTAGACCCAATTAATTTAGTTTAATTTCGGTTTTTCAAACATTTTATTTTAAAGCAAATTTTTGTTAAAGATTATTTATATCCAACTCTATAACTCGCTTATGGTTGGTCCTACAAAAGAAATGCAAATAACTATTTTGTATGAAATTTTATCAGCTTTAATTTTTAAAAAAAGATAAAAATTGATAGGAGTAACTGTTTTCGAGATATAAGCAAGAAACCAAAAAACTGTTACCTTAATTAAGCGCATGCATATAAGCAAATTTAGTACTATAAGTATTATTATTATTAATGTTATTGTTATTAATATGACGACTAATGACGACTCTGAAAACTTTAGTGACTTTTATGTCTCCTCCTTTTTCCTCTACTAAAATGCTAGACCCAATTAATTTAGTTTAATTTCAGTTTTTCAAACATTATATTTTAAAGCAAATTTTTGTTAAAAATTATTTATATCCAACTCTATAACTCGCCTATGGTTCGTCCTACAGGAAATTTGCAAATAACTATTTTGTAGGAAATTTTATCCGCTTTAATTTTGAAAAAAAGATAAAATTTGCTAGGAGTAACGGTTTTCGAGATATAAGCAAAAAACCAAAGTGAAAACTGTTACAGTTACTGAACAAAAATGTAATACAGTTTTCAATGTTTGAGACGAAGTCAAAGATGCAGCATTTAAAAACGACTCTAAAGACTTCAGTGACTTTTATGTCACCTCCTTTTTCCTCTAATAAAGTGTTGGACCCAATAAATTAAGTGTTTTTTAAATCACAAGACATTTTCTGTTAAAGCACTTTTTTTTAAATATTAATTATTTTCAATCATATATCTCGCTTATGGTTAGTCCTACATGAAAAATGCAAATAACCATTTTGTAGGAAATTTTGTCAGCTTTAATTTTAGTAAAGAAATAAAAATTGATAAAAGTATCTGTTTTCGAGATATAAGCAAGAAACCAAACAACTGTTACCTTAATTAAGCGTTTGCATATAAGCAAATTTAGTACTATTAGTATTATTATTATTAATGTTATTGTTATTAATATGACGACTAAAAACAACTTTGAAGACTTTGGTGATTTTTATGTCTTCTCCTTTTTTCTCTACTAAAGTGTTAGACCCAATTAATTTAGTTTAATTTCAGTTTTTCAAACATTTTATTTTAAAGCAAATTTTTGTTGAATATTATTAATATCCAACTCTATAACTCGCTTATGGTTGATCCTACAAGAAAAATGCAAATAACTATTTTGTTGCAAATTTTATCAGCTTTATTATTAGTAAAAAGATAAAAATTAATAGGAGTAACTGTTTTCGAGATATAAGCAAGAAACCAAAAAACTCTTACCTTAATTAAGCGCTTGCATATAAGCAAATTTAGTACTATTAGTATTATTATTATTAATGTTATTGTTATTAATATGACGACTAAAAACAACTTTGAAGACTTTGGTGATTTTTATGTCTTCTCCTTTTTTCTCTACTAAAGTGTTAGACCCAATTAATTTAGTTTAATTTCGGTTTTTCAAACATTTTATTTTAAAGCAAATTTTTGTTAAAGATTATTTATATCCAACTCTATAACTCGCCTATGGTTCGTCCTACAGGACATTTGCAAATAACTATTTTGTAGAAAATTTTATCCGCTTTAATTTTGAAAAAAAGATAAAATTTGATAGGAGTAACGGTTTTCGAAATATAAGCAAAAAACCAAAGTGAAAACTGTTACAGTTACTGAAGAAAAATGTAATACAGTTTTCAATATTTGAGACGAAGTCGAAGATGCAGCATTTAAAAACGACTCTAAAGACTTCAGTGACTTTATGTCACCTCCTTTTTCCTCTAATAAAGTGTTGGACCCAATAAATTAAGTGTATTTTAAACCACAAGACATTTTCTGTTAAAGCACTTTTTTTTTAAATATTAATTATTTTCAATCATATATCTCGCTTATGGTTAGTCCTACATGAAAAATGCAAAAAACTATTTTGTAGGAAATTTTGTCAGCTTTAATTTTAGTAAAAAGATAAAAATTGTTAAGAGTAACTGTTTTCGAGATATAAGCAAGAAACCAAACAACTGTTACCATAATTAAGCGTTTGCATATAAGCAAATTTAGTACTATTAGTATTATTATTATTAATGTTATTGTTATTAATATGACGACTAAAAACAACTTTAAAGACTTTGGTGATTTTTATGTCTTCTCCTTTTTTCTCTACTAAAGTGTTAGACAAAATTAATTTAGTTTAATTTCGGTTTTTCAAACATTTTATTTTAAAGCAAATCTTTGTTAAAGATTATTTATATCCAACTCTATAACTCGCTTATGGTTGGTCCTACAAAAGAAATGCAAAGAACTATTTTGTATGAAATTTTATCAGCTTTAATTTTTAAAGAAAGATAAAAATTGATAGGAGTAACTGTTTTCGAGATATAAGCAAGAAACCAAAAAACTGTTACCTTAATTAAACGCATGCTTATAAGCAAATTTAGTACTATAAGTATTATTATTATTAATGTTATTGTTATTAATATGACGATTAAAGACGACTCTGAAAACTTTAGTGACTTTTATGTCTCCTCCTTTTTCCTCTACTAAAATGCTAGACCCAATTAATTTAGTTTAATTTCAGTTTTTCAAACATTTTATTTTAAAGCAAATTTTTGTTAAAAATTATTTATATCCAACTCTATAACTCGCCTATGGTTCGTCCTACAGGAAATTTGCAAATAACTATTTTGTAGGAAATTTTATCCGCTTTAATTTTGAAAAAAAGATAAAATTTGATAGGAGTAACGGTTTTCGAGATATAAGTAAAAAACCAAAGTGAAAACTGTTACAGTTACTGAACAAAAATGTAATACAGTTTTCAATGTTTGAGACGAAGTCGAAGATGCAGCATTTAGAAACGACTCTAAAGACTTCAGTGACTTTTATGTCACCTCCTTTTTCCTCTAATAAAGTGTTGGACCCAATAAATTAAGTGTGTTTTAAATCACAAGACATTTTCTGTTAAAGCACTTTTTTTTTAAATATTAATTATTTTCAATCATATATCTCGCTTATGGTTAGTCCTACATGAAAAATGCAAATAACTATTTTGTAGGAAATTTTGTCAGCTTTAATTTTAGTAAAGAGATAAAAATTGATAAGAGTAACTGTTTTCGAGATAGAAGCAAGAAACCAAACAACTGTTACCTTAATTAAGCGTTTGCATATAAGCAAATTTAGTACTATTAGTATTATTATTATTAATGTTATTGTTATTAATATGACGACTAAAAACAACTTTGAAGACTTTGGTGATTTTTATGTCTTCTCCTTTTTTCTCTACTAAAGTGTTAGACCCAATTAATTTAGTTTAATTTCGGTTTTTCAAACATTTTATTTTAAAGCAAATTTTTGTTAAAGATTATTTATATCCAACTCTATAACTCGCTTATGGTTGGTCCTACAAAAGAAATGCAAATAACTATTTTGTATGAAATTTTATCAGCTTTAATTTTTAAAGAAAGATAAAAATTGATAGGAGTAACTGTTTTCGAGATATAAGCAAGAAACCAAAAAACTGTTACCTTAATTAAGCGCATGCATATAAGCAAATTTAGTACCATAAGTATTATTATTATTAATGTTATTGTTATTAATATGACGACTAAAGACGACTCTGAAAACTTTAGTGACTTTTATGTCTCCTCCTTTTTCCTCTACTAAAATGCTAGACCCAATTAATTTAGTTTAATTTCAGTTTTTCAAACATTTTATTTTAAAGCAAATTTTTGTTGAATATTATTAATATCCAACTCTATAACTCGCTTATGGTTGATCCTACAAGAAAAATGCAAATAACTATTTTGTTGCAAATTTTATCAGCTTTATTATTAGTAAAAAGATAAAAATTAATAGGAGTAACTGTTTTCGAGATATAAGCAAGAAACCAAAAAACTCTTACCTTAATTAAGCGCTTGCATATAAGCAAATTTAGTACTATTAGTATTATTATTATTAATGTTATTGTTATTAATATGACTACTAAAAACAACTTTGAAGACTTTGGTGATTTTTATGTCTTCTCCTTTTTTCTCTACTAAAGTGTTAGACCCAATTAATTTAGTTTAATTTCGGTTTTTCAAACATTTTATTTTAAAGCAAATTTTTGTTAAAGATTATTTATATCCAACTCTATAACTCGCTTATGGTTGGTCCTACAAAAGAAATGCAAATAACTATTTTGTATGAAATTTTATCAGCTTTAATTTTTAAAGAAAGATAAAAATTGAAAGGAGTAACTGTTTTCGAGATATAAGCAAGAAACCAAAAAACTGTTACCTTAATTAAGCGCATGCATATAAGCAAATTTAGTACTATAAGTATTATTATTATTATTAATGTTATTGTTATTAATATGACGACTAAAGACGACTCTGAAAACTTTAGTGACTTTTATGTCTCCTCCTTTTTCCTCTACTAAAATGCTAGACCCAATTAATTTAGTTTAATTTCAGTTTTTCAAACATTTTATTTTAAAGCAAATTTTTGTTAAAAATTATTTATATCCAACTCTATAACTCGCCTATGGTTCGTCCTACAGTAAATTTGCAAATAACTATTTTGTAGGAAATTTTATCCGCTTTAATTTTGAAAAAAAGATAAAATTTGATAGGAGTAACGGTTTTCGAGATATAAGCAAAAAAACAAAGTGAAAACTGTTACAGTTACTGAACAAAAATGTAATACAGTTTTCAATGTTTGAGACAAAGTCGAAGATGCAGCATTTAAAAACGACTCTAAAGATTTCAGTGACTTTTATGTCACCTCCTTTTTCCTCTAATAAAGTGTTAGACCCAATAAATTAAGTGTATTTTAAATCACAAGACATTTTCTGTTAAAGCACTTTTTTTTTAAATATTAATTATTTTCAATCATATATCTCGCTTATGGTTAGTCCTACATGAAAAATGCAAAAAACTATTTTGTAGGAAATTTTATCCGCTTTAATTTTGAAAAAAAGATAAAATTTGATAGGAGTAACGGTTTTCGAGATATAAGCAAAAAACCAAAGTGAAAACTGTTACAGTTACTGAACAAAAATATAATACAGTTTTCAATGTTTGAGACGAAGTCGAAGATGAAGCATTTAAAAACGACTCTAAAGACTTCAGTGACTTTTACGTCACCTCCTTTTTCTTCTAATAAAGTATTGGACCCGATAAATTAAGTGTATTTTAAATCACAAGACAATTTCTGTTAAAGCACTTTTTTTTTAAATATTAATTATTGTCAATCATATATCTCGCTTATGGTTAGTCCTACATGAAAAATGCAAATAACTATTTTGTAGGAAATTTTGTCAGCTTTAATTTTAGTTAAGAGATAAAAATTGATAGGAGTAACTGTTTTCGAAATATAAGCAAGAAACCAAAAAACTGTTACCTTAATTAAGCGTTTGCATATAGGCAAATTTAGTACTATTAGTATTATTATTATTATTAATGTTATTGTTTTTAATATGACGACTAAAGACGACTCTGAGACCTTTAGTGACTTTTATGTCTTCTCCTTTTTCCTCTACTAAAGTGTTAGACCCAATTAATTTAGTTTAATTTCAGTTATTCAAACATTTTATTTTAAAGCAAATTTTTGTTAAAGAATATTTATATCCAACTCTATAACTCGCTTATGGTTGGTCCTACAAAAGAAATGCGAATAACTATTTTGTAGGAAATTTTATCAGCTTTAATTTTTAAAGAAAGATAAAAATTGATAGGAGTAACTGTTTTCGAGATATAAGCAAGAAACCAAAAACTGTTACCTTAATTAAGCGCTTGTATATAAGCAAATTTAGTACTATTAGTATTATTTTTATTAATGTTATTGTTATTAATATGACGACTAAAAACAACTTTGAAGACTTTGGTGATTTTTATGTCTTCTCCTTTTTTCTCTACTAAAGTGTTAGTCATAATTAATTTAGTTTAATTTCGGTTTTTCAAACATTTTATTTTAAAGCAAATTTTTGTTAAAGATTATTTATATCCAACTCTATAACTCGCCTATGGTTCGTCCTACAGGACATTTGCAAATAACTATTTCGTAAGAAATTTTATCCGCTTTAATTTTGAAAAAAAGATAAAATTTGATAGGAGTAACGGTTTTCGAAATATAAGCAAAAAACCAAAGTGAAAACTGTTACAGTTACTGAACAAAAATATAATACAGTTTTCAATGTATGAGACGAAGTCGAAGATGCAGCATTTAAAAACAACTCTAAAGACTTCAGTGACTTTTATGTCACCTCCTTTTTCCTCTAATAAAGTGTTGGACCCAATAAATTAAGTGTATTTTAAATCACAAGACATTTTCTGTTAAAGCACTTTTTTTTTAAATATTAATTATTTTCAATCATATATCTCGCTTATGGTTAGTCCTACATGAAAAATGCAAATAACTATTTTGTAGGAAATTGTGTCAGCTTTAATTTTAATAAAGAGATAAAAATTGATAGGAGTAACTGTTTTCGAGATATAAGCAAGAAACCAAACAACTGTTACCTTAATTAAGCGTTTGCATATAAGCAAATTTAGTACTATTAGTATTATTATTATTAATGTTATTGTTATTAATATGACGACTAAAGACGACTCTGAAACCTTTAGTGACTTTTATGTCTTCTCCTTTTTCCTCTACTAAAGTGTTAGACCCAATTAATTTAGTTTAATTTCAGTTATTCAAACATTTTATTTTAAAGCAAATTTTTGTTAAAGAATATTTATATCCAACTCTATAACTCGCTTATGGTTGGTCCTACAAAAGAAATGCGAATAACTATTTTGTAGGAAATTTTATCAGCTTTAATTTTTAAAGAAAGATAAAAATTGATAGGAGTAACTGTTTTCGAGATATAAGCAAGAAACCAAAAACTGTTACCTTAATTAAGCGCTTGTATATAAGCAAATTTAGTACTATTAGTATTATTTTTATTAATGTTATTGTTATTAATATGACGACTAAAAACAACTTTGAAGACTTTGGTGATTTTTATGTCTTCTCCTTTTTTCTCTACTAAAGTGTTAGTCATAATTAATTTAGTTTAATTTCGGTTTTTCAAACATTTTATTTTAAAGCAAATTTTTGTTAAAGATTATTTATATCCAACTCTATAACTCGCCTATGGTTCGTCCTACAGGACATTTGCAAATAACTATTTCGTAAGAAATTTTATCCGCTTTAATTTTGAAAAAAAGATAAAATTTGATAGGAGTAACGGTTTTCGAAATATAAGCAAAAAACCAAAGTGAAAACTGTTACAGTTACTGAACAAAAATGTAATACAGTTTTCAATGTTTGAGACGAAGTCGAAGATGCAGCATTTAAAAACGACTCTAAAGACTTCAGTGACTTTTATGTCACCTCCTTTTTCCTCTAATAAAGTGTTGGACCCAATAAATTAAGTGTATTTTAAATCACAAGACATTTTCTGTTAAAGCACTTTTTTTTTAAATATTAATTATTTTCAATCATATATCTCGCTTATGGTTAGTCCTACATGGAAAATGCAAATAACTATTTTGTAGGAAATTTTGTCAGCTTTAATTTTAGTAAAGAGATAAAAATTGATAAGATTAACTGTTTTCGAGATATAAGCAAGAAACCAAACAACTGTTACCTTAATTAGGCGTTTGCATATAAGCAAATTTAGTACTATTAGTATTATTATTATTAATGTTATTGTTATTAATATGACGACTAAAAACAACTTTGAAGACTTTGGTGATTTTTATGTCTTCTCCTTTTTTCTCTACTAAAGTGTTAGACCCAATTAATTTAGTTTAATTTCGGTTTTTCAAACATTTTATTTTAAAGCAAATTTTTGTTAAAGATTATTTATATCCAACTCTATAACTCGCTTATGGTTGGTCCTACAAAAGAAATGCAAATAACTATTTTGTATGAAATTTTATCAGCTTTAATTTTTAAAGAAAGAAAAAAATTGATAGGAGTAACTGTTTTCGAGATATAAGCAAGAAACCAAAAAACTGTTACCTTAATTAAGCGCATGCATATAAGCAAATTTAGTACTATAAGTATTATTATTATTAATGTTATTGTTATTAATATGACGATTAAAGACGACTCTGAAAACTTTAGTGACTTTTATGTCTCCTCCTTTTTCCTCTACTAAAATGCTAGACCCAATTAATTTAGTTTAATTTCAGTTTTTCAAACATTTTATTTTAAAGCAAATTTTTGTTAAAAATTATTTATATCCAACTCTATAACTCGCCTATGGTTCGTCCTACAGGAAATTTGCAAATAACTATTTTGTAGGAAATTTTATCCGCTTTAATTTTGAAAAAAAGATAAAATTTGATAGGAGTAACGGTTTTCGAGTTATAAGTAAAAAACCAAAGTGAAAACTGTTACAGTTACTGAACAAAAATGTAATACAGTTTTCAATGTTTGAGACGACGTCGAAGATGCAGCATTTAAAAACGACTCTAAAGACTTCAGTGACTTTTATGTCACCTCCTTTTTCCTCTAATAAAGTGTTAGACCCAATAAATTAAGTGTATTTTAAATTACAAGACATTTTCTGTTAAAGCACTTTTTTTTAAAATATTAATTATTTTCAATTATATATCTCGCTTATGGTTAGTCCTACATGAAAAATGCAAATAACTATTTTGTAGGAAATTTTGTCAGCTTTAATTTTAGTGAAGAGATAAAAATTGATAGGAGTAACTGTTTTCGAGATATAAGCAAGAAACCAAAAAACTGTTACCTTAATTAAGCGCATGCATATAAGCAAATTTAGTACTATAAGTATTATTATTATTAATGTTATTGTTATTAATATGACGACTAAAGACGACACTGAAAACTTTAGTGACTTTTATGTCTCCTCCTTTTTCCTCTACTAAAATGCTAGACCCAATTAATTTAGTTTAATTTCAGTTTTTCAAACATTTTATTTTAAAGCAAATTTTTGTTGAATATTATTAATATCCAACTCTATAACTTGCTTATGGTTGATCCTACAAGAAAAATGCAAATAACTATTTTGTTGCAAATTTTATCAGCTTTATTATTAGTAAAAAAATAAAAATTGATAGGAGTAACTGTTTTCGAGATATAAGCAAGAAACCAAAAAACTGTTATCTTAATTAAGCGCATGCATATAAGCAAATTTAGTACCATAAGTATTATTATTATTAATGTTATTGTTATTAATATGACGACTAAAGACGACTCTGAAAACTTTAGTGACTTTTATGTCTCCTCCTTTTTCCTCTACTAAAATGCTAGACCCAATTAATTTAGTTTAATTTCAGTTTTTCAAACATTTTATTTTAAAGCAAATTTTTGTTGAATATTATTAATATCCAACTCTATAACTCGCTTATGGTTGATCCTACAAGAAAAATGCAAATAACTATTTTGTTGCAAATTTTATCAGCTTTATTATTAGTAAAAAGATAAAAATTGATAGGAGTAACTGTTTTCGAGATATAAGCAAGAAACCAAAAACTCTTACCTTAATTAAGCGCTTGCATATAAGCAAATTTAGTACTATTAGTATTATTATTATTAATGTTATTGTTATTAATATGACGACTAAAAACAACTTTAAAGACTTTGGTGATTTTTATGTCTTCTCCTTTTTTCTCTACTAAAGTGTTAGACCCAATTAATTTAGTTTAATTTCGGTTTTTCAAACATTTTATTTTAAAGCAAATTTTTGTTAAAGATTATTTATATCCAACTCTATAACTCGCCTATGGTTCGTCCTACAGGAAATTTGCAAATAACTATTTTGTAGGAAATTTTATCCGCTTTAATTTTAAAAAAAAGATAAAATTTGATAGGAGTAACGGTTTTCGAGATATAAGCAAAAAACCAAAGTGAAAACTGTTACAGTTACTGAACAAAAATGTAATACAATTTTCAATGTTTGAGACGAAGTCGAAAATGCAGCATTTAAAAACGACTCTAAAAACTTCAGTGACTTTTATGTCACCTCCTTTTTCCTCTAATAAATTGTTGGACCCAATAAATTAAGTGTATTTTAAATCACAAGACATTTTCTGTTAAAGCACTTTTTTTTTAAATATTAATTATTTTCAATCATATATCTCGCTTATGGTTAGTCCTACATGAAAAATGCAAATAACTATTTTGTAGGAAATTTTGTCAGCTTTAATTTTAGTGAAGAGATAAAAATTGATAGGAGTAACTGTTTTCGAGATATAAGCAAGAAACCAAACAACTGTTACCTTAATTAAGCGTTTGCATATAAGCAAATTTAGTACTATTAGTATTATTAATATTAATGTTATTGTTATTAATATGACGACTAAAGACGACTCTGAAACCTTTAGTGACTTTTATGTCTTCTCCTTTTTCCTCTACTAAAGTGTTAGACCCAATTAATTTAGTTTAATTTCAGTTATTCAAACATTTTATTTTAAAGCAAATTTTTGTTAAAGAATATTTATATCCAACTCTATAACTCGCTTATGGTTGGTCCTACAAAAGAAATGCGAATAACTATTTTGTAGGAAATTTTATCAGCTTTAATTTTTAAAGAAAGATAAAAATTGATAGGAGTAACTGTTTTCGAGATATAAGCAAGAAACCAAAAACTGTTACCTTAATTAAGCGCTTGTATATAAGCAAATTTAGTACTATTAGTATTATTTTTATTAATGTTATTGTTATTAATATGACGACTAAAAACAACTTTGAAGACTTTGGTGATTTTTATGTCTTCTCCTTTTTTCTCTACTAAAGTGTTAGTCATAATTAATTTAGTTTAATTTCGGTTTTTCAAACATTTTATTTTAAAGCAAATTTTTGTTAAAGATTATTTATATCCAACTCTATAACTCGCCTATGGTTCGTCCTACAGGACATTTGCAAATAACTATTTCGTAAGAAATTTTATCCGCTTTAATTTTGAAAAAAAGATAAAATTTGATAGGAGTAACGGTTTTCGAAATATAAGCAAAAAACCAAAGTGAAAACTGTTACAGTTACTGAACAAAAATGTAATACAGTTTTCAATGTTTGAGACGAAGTCGAAGATGCAGCATTTAAAAACGACTCTAAAGACTTCAGTGACTTTTATGTCACCTCCTTTTTCCTCTAATAAAGTGTTGGACCCAATAAATTAAGTGTATTTTAAATCACAAGACATTTTCTGTTAAAGCACTTTTTTTTTAAATATTAATTATTTTCAATCATATATCTCGCTTATGGTTAGTCCTACATGGAAAATGCAAATAACTATTTTGTAGGAAATTTTGTCAGCTTTAATTTTAGTAAAGAGATAAAAATTGATAAGATTAACTGTTTTCGAGATATAAGCAAGAAACCAAACAACTGTTACCTTAATTAGGCGTTTGCATATAAGCAAATTTAGTACTATTAGTATTATTATTATTAATGTTATTGTTATTAATATGACGACTAAAAACAACTTTGAAGACTTTGGTGATTTTTATGTCTTCTCCTTTTTTCTCTACTAAAGTGTTAGACCCAATTAATTTAGTTTAATTTCGGTTTTTCAAACATTTTATTTTAAAGCAAATTTTTGTTAAAGATTATTTATATCCAACTCTATAACTCGCTTATGGTTGGTCCTACAAAAGAAATGCAAATAACTATTTTGTATGAAATTTTATCAGCTTTAATTTTTAAAGAAAGAAAAAAATTGATAGGAGTAACTGTTTTCGAGATATAAGCAAGAAACCAAAAAACTGTTACCTTAATTAAGCGCATGCATATAAGCAAATTTAGTACTATAAGTATTATTATTATTAATGTTATTGTTATTAATATGACGATTAAAGACGACTCTGAAAACTTTAGTGACTTTTATGTCTCCTCCTTTTTCCTCTACTAAAATGCTAGACCCAATTAATTTAGTTTAATTTCAGTTTTTCAAACATTTTATTTTAAAGCAAATTTTTGTTAAAAATTATTTATATCCAACTCTATAACTCGCCTATGGTTCGTCCTACAGGAAATTTGCAAATAACTATTTTGTAGGAAATTTTATCCGCTTTAATTTTGAAAAAAAGATAAAATTTGATAGGAGTAACGGTTTTCGAGTTATAAGTAAAAAACCAAAGTGAAAACTGTTACAGTTACTGAACAAAAATGTAATACAGTTTTCAATGTTTGAGACGACGTCGAAGATGCAGCATTTAAAAACGACTCTAAAGACTTCAGTGACTTTTATGTCACCTCCTTTTTCCTCTAATAAAGTGTTAGACCCAATAAATTAAGTGTATTTTAAATTACAAGACATTTTCTGTTAAAGCACTTTTTTTTAAAATATTAATTATTTTCAATTATATATCTCGCTTATGGTTAGTCCTACATGAAAAATGCAAATAACTATTTTGTAGGAAATTTTGTCAGCTTTAATTTTAGTGAAGAGATAAAAATTGATAGGAGTAACTGTTTTCGAGATATAAGCAAGAAACCAAAAAACTGTTACCTTAATTAAGCGCATGCATATAAGCAAATTTAGTACTATAAGTATTATTATTATTAATGTTATTGTTATTAATATGACGACTAAAGACGACACTGAAAACTTTAGTGACTTTTATGTCTCCTCCTTTTTCCTCTACTAAAATGCTAGACCCAATTAATTTAGTTTAATTTCAGTTTTTCAAACATTTTATTTTAAAGCAAATTTTTGTTGAATATTATTAATATCCAACTCTATAACTTGCTTATGGTTGATCCTACAAGAAAAATGCAAATAACTATTTTGTTGCAAATTTTATCAGCTTTATTATTAGTAAAAAAATAAAAATTGATAGGAGTAACTGTTTTCGAGATATAAGCAAGAAACCAAAAAACTGTTATCTTAATTAAGCGCATGCATATAAGCAAATTTAGTACCATAAGTATTATTATTATTAATGTTATTGTTATTAATATGACGACTAAAGACGACTCTGAAAACTTTAGTGACTTTTATGTCTCCTCCTTTTTCCTCTACTAAAATGCTAGACCCAATTAATTTAGTTTAATTTCAGTTTTTCAAACATTTTATTTTAAAGCAAATTTTTGTTGAATATTATTAATATCCAACTCTATAACTCGCTTATGGTTGATCCTACAAGAAAAATGCAAATAACTATTTTGTTGCAAATTTTATCAGCTTTATTATTAGTAAAAAGATAAAAATTGATAGGAGTAACTGTTTTCGAGATATAAGCAAGAAACCAAAAACTCTTACCTTAATTAAGCGCTTGCATATAAGCAAATTTAGTACTATTAGTATTATTATTATTAATGTTATTGTTATTAATATGACGACTAAAAACAACTTTAAAGACTTTGGTGATTTTTATGTCTTCTCCTTTTTTCTCTACTAAAGTGTTAGACCCAATTAATTTAGTTTAATTTCGGTTTTTCAAACATTTTATTTTAAAGCAAATTTTTGTTAAAGATTATTTATATCCAACTCTATAACTCGCCTATGGTTCGTCCTACAGGAAATTTGCAAATAACTATTTTGTAGGAAATTTTATCCGCTTTAATTTTAAAAAAAAGATAAAATTTGATAGGAGTAACGGTTTTCGAGATATAAGCAAAAAACCAAAGTGAAAACTGTTACAGTTACTGAACAAAAATGTAATACAATTTTCAATGTTTGAGACGAAGTCGAAAATGCAGCATTTAAAAACGACTCTAAAAACTTCAGTGACTTTTATGTCACCTCCTTTTTCCTCTAATAAATTGTTGGACCCAATAAATTAAGTGTATTTTAAATCACAAGACATTTTCTGTTAAAGCACTTTTTTTTTAAATATTAATTATTTTCAATCATATATCTCGCTTATGGTTAGTCCTACATGAAAAATGCAAATAACTATTTTGTAGGAAATTTTGTCAGCTTTAATTTTAGTGAAGAGATAAAAATTGATAGGAGTAACTGTTTTCGAGATATAAGCAAGAAACCAAACAACTGTTACCTTAATTAAGCGTTTGCATATAAGCAAATTTAGTACTATTAGTATTATTAATATTAATGTTATTGTTATTAATATGACGACTAAAGACGACTCTGAAACCTTTAGTGACTTTTATGTCTTCTCCTTTTTCCTCTACTAAAGTGTTAGACCCAATTAATTTAGTTTAATTTCAGTTATTCAAACATTTTATTTTAAAGCAAATTTTTGTTAAAGAATATTTATATCCAACTCTATAACTCGCTTATGGTTGGTCCTACAAAAGAAATGCGAATAATTATTTTGTAGGAAATTTTATCAGCTTTAATTTTTAAAGAAAGATAAAAATTGATAGGAGTAACTGTTTTCGAGATATAAGCAAGAAACCAAAAACTGTTACCTTAATTAAGCGCTTGTATATAAGCAAATTTAGTACTATTAGTATTATTATTATTAATGTTATTGTTATTAATATGACGACTAAAAACAACTTTGAAGACTTTGGTGATTTTTATGTCTTCTCCTTTTTTTCTCTACTAAAGTGTTAGACCCAATTAATTTAGTTTAATTTCGGTTTTTCAAACATTTTATTTTAAAGCAAATTTTTGTTAAAGATTATTTATATCCAACTCTATAACTCGCCTATGGTTCGTCCTACAGAACATTTGCAAATAACTATTTTGTAGGAAATTTTATCCGCTTTAATTTTGAAAAAAAGATAAAATTTGATAGGAGTAACGGTTTTCGAAATATAAGCAAAAAACCAAAGTGAAAACTGTTACAGTTACTGAACAAAAATGTAATACAGTTTTCAATGTTTGAGACGAAGTCGAAGATGCAGCATTTAAAAACGACTCTAAAGACTTCAGTGACTTGTATGTCACCTCCTTTTTTCTCTAATAAAGTGTTGGACTCAATAAATTAAGTGTATTTTAAATCACAAGACATTTTCTGTTAAAGCACTTTTTTTTTAAATATTAATTATTTTCAATCATATATCTCGCTTATGGTTAGTCCTACATGAAAAATGCAAATAACTATTTTGTAGGAAATTTTGTCAGCTTTAATTTTAGTAAAGAGATAAAAATTGATAAGAGTAACTGTTTTCGAGATATAAGCAAGAAACCAAACAACTGTTACCTTAATTAAGCGTTTGCATATAAGCAAATTTAGTACTATTAGTATTATTATTATTAATGTTATTGTTATTAATATGACGACTAAAAACAACTTTGAAGACTTTGGTGATTTTTATGTTTTCTCCTTTTTTCTCTACTAAAGTGTTAGACCCAATTAATTTAGTTTAATTTCGGTTTTTCAAACATTTTATTTTAAAGCAAATTTTTGTTGAATATTATTAATATCCAACTCTATAACTCGCTTATGGTTGATCCTACAAGAAAAATGCAAATAACTATTTTGTTGCAAATTTTATCAGCTTTATTATTAGTAAAAAAATAAAAATTGATAGGAGTAACTGTTTTCGAGATATAAGCATGAAACCAAAAAACTCTTACCTTAATTAAGCGCTTGCATATAAGCAAATTTAGTACTATTAGTATTATTATTATTAATGTTATTGTTATTAATATGACGACTAAAAACAACTTTGAAGACTTTGGTGATTTTTATGTCTTCTCCTTTTTTCTCTACTAAAGTGTTAGACCCAATTAATTTAGTTTAATTTCGGTTTTTCAAACATTTTATTTTAAAGCAAATTTTTGTTGAATATTATTAATATCCAACTCTATAACTCGCTTATGGTTGATCCTACAAGAAAAATGCAAATAACTATTTTGTTGCAAATTTTATCAGCTTTATTATTAGTAAAAAGATAAAAATTGATAGGAGTAACTGTTTTCGAGATATAAGCATGAAACCAAAAAACTGTTACCTTAATTAAGCGTTTGCATATAAGCAAATTTAGTACTATTAGTATTATTATTATTAATGTTATTGTTATTAATATGACGACTAAAAACAACTTTGAAGACTTTGGTGATTTTTATGTCTTCTCCTTTTTTCTCTACTAAAGTGTTAGACCCAATTAATTTAGTTTAATTTCGGTTTTTCAAACATTTTATTTTAAAGCAAATTTTTGTTAAAGATTATTTATATCCAACTCTATAACTCGCTTATGGTTGGTCCTACAAAAGAAATGCAAATAACTATTTTGTATGAAATTTTATCAGCTTTAATTTTTAAAGAAAGAAAAAAATTGATAGGAGTAACTGTTTTCGAGATATAAGCAAGAAACCAAAAAACTGTTACCTTAATTAAGCGCATGCATATAAGCAAATTTAGTACTATAAGTATTATTATTATTAATGTTATTGTTATTAATATGACGATTAAAGACGACTCTGAAAACTTTAGTGACTTTTATGTCTCCTCCTTTTTCCTCTACTAAAATGCTAGACCCAATTAATTTAGTTTAATTTCAGTTTTTCAAACATTTTATTTTAAAGCAAATTTTTGTTAAAAATTATTTATATCCAACTCTATAACTCGCCTATGGTTCGTCCTACAGGAAATTTGCAAATAACTATTTTGTAGGAAATTTTATCCGCTTTAATTTTGAAAAAAAGATAAAATTTGATAGGAGTAACGGTTTTCGAGTTATAAGTAAAAAACCAAAGTGAAAACTGTTACAGTTACTGAACAAAAATGTAATACAGTTTTCAATGTTTGAGACGACGTCGAAGATGCAGCATTTAAAAACGACTCTAAAGACTTCAGTGACTTTTATGTCACCTCCTTTTTCCTCTAATAAAGTGTTAGACCCAATAAATTAAGTGTATTTTAAATTACAAGACATTTTCTGTTAAAGCACTTTTTTTTTAAATATTAATTATTTTCAATTATATATCTCGCTTATGGTTAGTCCTACATGAAAAATGCAAATAACTATTTTGTAGGAAATTTTGTCAGCTTTAATTTTAGTGAAGAGATAAAAATTGATAGGAGTAACTGTTTTCGAGATATAAGCAAGAAACCAAAAAACTGTTACCTTAATTAAGCGCATGCATATAAGCAAATTTAGTACTATAAGTATTATTATTATTAATGTTATTGTTATTAATATGACGACTAAAGACGACACTGAAAACTTTAGTGACTTTTATGTCTCCTCCTTTTTCCTCTACTAAAATGCTAGACCCAATTAATTTAGTTTAATTTCAGTTTTTCAAACATTTTATTTTAAAGCAAATTTTTGTTGAATATTATTAATATCCAACTCTATAACTTGCTTATGGTTGATCCTACAAGAAAAATGCAAATAACTATTTTGTTGCAAATTTTATCAGCTTTATTATTAGTAAAAAAATAAAAATTGATAGGAGTAACTGTTTTCGAGATATAAGCAAGAAACCAAAAAACTGTTATCTTAATTAAGCGCATGCATATAAGCAAATTTAGTACCATAAGTATTATTATTATTAATGTTATTGTTATTAATATGACGACTAAAGACGACTCTGAAAACTTTAGTGACTTTTATGTCTCCTCCTTTTTCCTCTACTAAAATGCTAGACCCAATTAATTTAGTTTAATTTCAGTTTTTCAAACATTTTATTTTAAAGCAAATTTTTGTTGAATATTATTAATATCCAACTCTATAACTCGCTTATGGTTGATCCTACAAGAAAAATGCAAATAACTATTTTGTTGCAAATTTTATCAGCTTTATTATTAGTAAAAAGATAAAAATTGATAGGAGTAACTGTTTTCGAGATATAAGCAAGAAACCAAAAACTCTTACCTTAATTAAGCGCTTGCATATAAGCAAATTTAGTACTATTAGTATTATTATTATTAATGTTATTGTTATTAATATGACGACTAAAAACAACTTTAAAGACTTTGGTGATTTTTATGTCTTCTCCTTTTTTCTCTACTAAAGTGTTAGACCCAATTAATTTAGTTTAATTTCGGTTTTTCAAACATTTTATTTTAAAGCAAATTTTTGTTAAAGATTATTTATATCCAACTCTATAACTCGCCTATGGTTCGTCCTACAGGAAATTTGCAAATAACTATTTTGTAGGAAATTTTATCCGCTTTAATTTTAAAAAAAAGATAAAATTTGATAGGAGTAACGGTTTTCGAGATATAAGCAAAAAACCAAAGTGAAAACTGTTACAGTTACTGAACAAAAATGTAATACAATTTTCAATGTTTGAGACGAAGTCGAAAATGCAGCATTTAAAAACGACTCTAAAAACTTCAGTGACTTTTATGTCACCTCCTTTTTCCTCTAATAAATTGTTGGACCCAATAAATTAAGTGTATTTTAAATCACAAGACATTTTCTGTTAAAGCACTTTTTTTTTAAATATTAATTATTTTCAATCATATATCTCGCTTATGGTTAGTCCTACATGAAAAATGCAAATAACTATTTTGTAGGAAATTTTGTCAGCTTTAATTTTAGTGAAGAGATAAAAATTGATAGGAGTAACTGTTTTCGAGATATAAGCTAGAAACCAAACAACTGTTACCTTAATTAAGCGTTTGCATATAAGCAAATTTAGTACTATTAGTATTATTAATATTAATGTTATTGTTATTAATATGACGACTAAAGACGACTCTGAAACCTTTAGTGACTTTTATGTCTTCTCCTTTTTCCTCTACTAAAGTGTTAGACCCAATTAATTTAGTTTAATTTCAGTTATTCAAACATTTTATTTTAAAGCAAATTTTTGTTAAAGAATATTTATATCCAACTCTATAACTCGCTTATGGTTGGTCCTACAAAAGAAATGCGAATAATTATTTTGTAGGAAATTTTATCAGCTTTAATTTTTAAAGAAAGATAAAAATTGATAGGAGTAACTGTTTTCGAGATATAAGCAAGAAACCAAAAACTGTTACCTTAATTAAGCGCTTGTATATAAGCAAATTTAGTACTATTAGTATTATTATTATTAATGTTATTGTTATTAATATGACGACTAAAAACAACTTTGAAGACTTTGGTGATTTTTATGTCTTCTCCTTTTTTTCTCTACTAAAGTGTTAGACCCAATTAATTTAGTTTAATTTCGGTTTTTCAAACATTTTATTTTAAAGCAAATTTTTGTTAAAGATTATTTATATCCAACTCTATAACTCGCCTATGGTTCGTCCTACAGAACATTTGCAAATAACTATTTTGTAGGAAATTTTATCCGCTTTAATTTTGAAAAAAAGATAAAATTTGATAGGAGTAACGGTTTTCGAAATATAAGCAAAAAACCAAAGTGAAAACTGTTACAGTTACTGAACAAAAATGTAATACAGTTTTCAATGTTTGAGACGAAGTCGAAGATGCAGCATTTAAAAACGACTCTAAAGACTTCAGTGACTTGTATGTCACCTCCTTTTTTCTCTAATAAAGTGTTGGACTCAATAAATTAAGTGTATTTTAAATCACAAGACATTTTCTGTTAAAGCACTTTTTTTTTAAATATTAATTATTTTCAATCATATATCTCGCTTATGGTTAGTCCTACATGAAAAATGCAAATAACTATTTTGTAGGAAATTTTGTCAGCTTTAATTTTAGTAAAGAGATAAAAATTGATAAGAGTAACTGTTTTCGAGATATAAGCAAGAAACCAAACAACTGTTACCTTAATTAAGCGTTTGCATATAAGCAAATTTAGTACTATTAGTATTATTATTATTAATGTTATTGTTATTAATATGACGACTAAAAACAACTTTGAAGACTTTGGTGATTTTTATGTTTTCTCCTTTTTTCTCTACTAAAGTGTTAGACCCAATTAATTTAGTTTAATTTCGGTTTTTCAAACATTTTATTTTAAAGCAAATTTTTGTTGAATATTATTAATATCCAACTCTATAACTCGCTTATGGTTGATCCTACAAGAAAAATGCAAATAACTATTTTGTTGCAAATTTTATCAGCTTTATTATTAGTAAAAAAATAAAAATTGATAGGAGTAACTGTTTTCGAGATATAAGCATGAAACCAAAAAACTCTTACCTTAATTAAGCGCTTGCATATAAGCAAATTTAGTACTATTAGTATTATTATTATTAATGTTATTGTTATTAATATGACGACTAAAAACAACTTTGAAGACTTTGGTGATTTTTATGTCTTCTCCTTTTTTCTCTACTAAAGTGTTAGACCCAATTAATTTAGTTTAATTTCGGTTTTTCAAACATTTTATTTTAAAGCAAATTTTTGTTGAATATTATTAATATCCAACTCTATAACTCGCTTATGGTTGATCCTACAAGAAAAATGCAAATAACTATTTTGTTGCAAATTTTATCAGCTTTATTATTAGTAAAAAGATAAAAATTGATAGGAGTAACTGTTTTCGAGATATAAGCATGAAACCAAAAAACTGTTACCTTAATTAAGCGTTTGCATATAAGCAAATTTAGTACTATTAGTATTATTATTATTAATGTTATTGTTATTAATATGACGACTAAAAACAACTTTGAAGACTTTGGTGATTTTTATGTCTTCTCCTTTTTTCTCTACTAAAGTGTTAGACCCAATTAATTTAGTTTAATTTCGGTTTTTCAAACATTTTATTTTAAAGCAAATTTTTGTTAAAGATTATTTATATCCAACTCTATAACTCGCTTATGGTTGGTCCTACAAAAGAAATGCAAATAACTATTTTGTATGAAATTTTATCAGCTTTAATTTTTAAAGAAAGATAAAAATTGATAGGAGTAACTGTTTTCGAGATATAAGCAAGAAACCAAAAAACTGTTACCTTAATTAAGCGCATGCATATAAGCAAATTTAGTACTATAAGTATTATTATTATTAATGTTATTGTTATTAATATGACGACTAAAGACGACTCTGAAAACTTTAGTGATTTTTATGTCTCCTCCTTTTTCCTCTACTAAAATGCTAGACCCAATTAATTTAGTTTAATTTCAGTTTTTCAAACATTTTATTTTAAAGCAAATTTTTGTTAAAAATTATTTATATCCAACTCTATAACTCGCCTATGGTTCGTCCTACAGGAAATTTGCAAATAACTATTTTGTAGGAAATTTTATCCGCTTTAATTTTGAAAAAAAGATAAAATTTGATAGGAGTAACGGTTTTCGAGTTATAAGCAAAAAACCAAAGTGAAAACTGTTACAGTTACTGAACAAAAATGTAATACAGTTTTCAATGTTTGAGACGAAGTCAAAGATGCAGCATTTAAAAACGACTCTAAAGACTTCAGTGACTTTTATGTCACCTCCTTTTTCCTCTAATAAAGTGTTAGACCCAATAAATTAAGTGTATTTTAAATCACAAGACATTTTCTGTTAAAGCACTTTTTTTTTAAATATTAATTATTGTCAATCATATATCTCGCTTATGGTTAGTCCTACATGAAAAATGCAAATAACTATTTTGTAGGAAATTTTGTCAGCTTTAATTTTAGTAAAGAGATAAAAATTGATAGGAGTAACTGTTTTCGAGATATAAGCAAGAAACCAAAAAACTGTTACCTTAATTAAGCGCATGCATATAAGCAAATTTAGTACTATAAGTATTATTATTATTAATGTTATTGTTATTAATATGACGACTAAAGACGACTCTGAAAACTTTAGTGGCTTTTATGTCTCCTCCTTTTTCCTCTACTAAAATGCTAGACTCAATTAATTTAGTTTAATTTCAGATTTTCAAACATTTTATTTTAAAGCAAATTTTTGTTGAATATTATTAATATCCAACTCTATAACTCGCTTATGGTTGATCCTACAAGAAAAATGCAAATAACTATTTTGTTGCAAATTTTATCAGCTTTATTATTAGTAAAAAGATAAAAATTGATAGGAGTAACTGTTTTCGAGATATAAGCAAGAAACCAAAAACTCTTACCTTAATTAAGCGCTTGCATATAAGCAAATTTAGTACTATTAGTATTATTATTATTAATGTTATTGTTATTAATATGACGACTAAAAACAACTTTAAAGACTTTGGTGATTTTTATGTCTTCTCCTTTTTTCTCTACTAAAGTGTTAGACCCAATTAATTTAGTTTAATTTCGGTTTTTCAAACATTTTATTTTAAAGCAAATTTTTGTTAAAGATTATTTATATCCAACTCTATAACTCGCCTATGGTTCGTCCTACAGGAAATTTGCAAATAACTATTTTGTAGGAAATTTTATCCGCTTTAATTTTAAAAAAAAGATAAAATTTGATAGGAGTAACGGTTTTCGAGATATAAGCAAAAAACCAAAGTGAAAACTGTTACAGTTACTGAACAAAAATGTAATACAATTTTCAATGTTTGAGACGAAGTCGGAAATGCAGCATTTAAAAACGACTCTAAAAACTTCAGTGACTTTTATGTCACCTCCTTTTTCCTCTAATAAATTGTTGGACCCAATAAATTAAGTGTATTTTAAATCACAAGACATTTTCTGTTAAAGCACTTTTTTTTTAAATATTAATTATTTTCAATCATATATCTCGCTTATGGTTAGTCCTACATGAAAAATGCAAATAACTAGTTTGTAGGAAATTTTGTCAGCTTTAATTTTAGTGAAGAGATAAAAATTGATAGGAGTAACTGTTTTCGACATATAAGCAAGAAACCAAACAACTGTTACCTTAATTAAGCGTTTGCATATAAGCAAATTTAGTACTATTAGTATTATTATTATTAATGTTATTGTTATTAATATGACGACTAAAGACGACTCTGAAACCTTTAGTGACTTTTATGTCTTCTCCTTTTTCCTCTACTAAAGTGTTAGACCCAATTAATTTAGTTTAATTTCAGTTATTCAAACATTTTATTTTAAAGCAAATTTTTGTTAAAGAATATTTATATCCAACTCTATAACTCGCTTATGGTTGGTCCTACAAAAGAAATGCGAATAACTATTTTGTAGGAAATTTTATCAGCTTTAATTTTTAAAGAAAAATAAAAATTGATAGGAATAACTGTTTTCGAGATATAAGCAAGAAACCAAAAACTGTTACCTTAATTAAGCGCTTGTATATAAGCAAATTTAGTACTATTAGTATTATTATTATTAATGTTATTGTTATTAATATGACGACTAAAAACAACTTTGAAGACTTTGGTGATTTTTATGTCTTCTCCTTTTTTTCTCTACTAAAGTGTTAGACCCAATTAATTTAGTTTAATTTCGGTTTTTCAAACATTTTATTTTAAAGCAAATTTTTGTTAAAGATTATTTATATCCAACTCTATAACTCGCCTATGGTTCGTCCTACAGAACATTTGCAAATAACTATTTTGTAGGAAATTTTATCCGCTTTAATTTTGAAAAAAAGATAAAATTTGATAGGAGTAACGGTTTTCGAAATATAAGCAAAAAACCAAAGTGAAAACTGTTACAGTTACTGAACAAAAATGTAATACAGTTTTCAATGTTTGAGACGAAGTCGAAGATGCAGCATTTAAAAACGACTCTAAAGACTTCAGTGACTTGTATGTCACCTCCTTTTTTCTCTAATAAAGTGTTGGACTCAATAAATTAAGTGTATTTTAAATCACAAGACATTTTCTGTTAAAGCACTTTTTTTTTAAATATTAATTATTTTCAATCATATATCTCGCTTATGGTTAGTCCTACATGAAAAATGCAAATAACTATTTTGTAGGAAATTTTGTCAGCTTTAATTTTAGTAAAGAGATAAAAATTGATAAGAGTAACTGTTTTCGAGATATAAGCAAGAAACCAAACAACTGTTACCTTAATTAAGCGTTTGCATATAAGCAAATTTAGTACTATTAGTATTATTATTATTAATGTTATTGTTATTAATATGACGACTAAAAACAACTTTGAAGACTTTGGTGATTTTTATGTTTTCTCCTTTTTTCTCTACTAAAGTGTTAGACCCAATTAATTTAGTTTAATTTCGGTTTTTCAAACATTTTATTTTAAAGCAAATTTTTGTTGAATATTATTAATATCCAACTCTATAACTCGCTTATGGTTGATCCTACAAGAAAAATGCAAATAACTATTTTGTTGCAAATTTTATCAGCTTTATTATTAGTAAAAAAATAAAAATTGATAGGAGTAACTGTTTTCGAGATATAAGCATGAAACCAAAAAACTCTTACCTTAATTAAGCGCTTGCATATAAGCAAATTTAGTACTATTAGTATTATTATTATTAATGTTATTGTTATTAATATGACGACTAAAAACAACTTTGAAGACTTTGGTGATTTTTATGTCTTCTCCTTTTTTCTCTACTAAAGTGTTAGACCCAATTAATTTAGTTTAATTTCGGTTTTTCAAACATTTTATTTTAAAGCAAATTTTTGTTGAATATTATTAATATCCAACTCTATAACTCGCTTATGGTTGATCCTACAAGAAAAATGCAAATAACTATTTTGTTGCAAATTTTATCAGCTTTATTATTAGTAAAAAGATAAAAATTGATAGGAGTAACTGTTTTCGAGATATAAGCATGAAACCAAAAAACTGTTACCTTAATTAAGCGTTTGCATATAAGCAAATTTAGTACTATTAGTATTATTATTATTAATGTTATTGTTATTAATATGACGACTAAAAACAACTTTGAAGACTTTGGTGATTTTTATGTCTTCTCCTTTTTTCTCTACTAAAGTGTTAGACCCAATTAATTTAGTTTAATTTCGGTTTTTCAAACATTTTATTTTAAAGCAAATTTTTGTTAAAGATTATTTATATCCAACTCTATAACTCGCTTATGGTTGGTCCTACAAAAGAAATGCAAATAACTATTTTGTATGAAATTTTATCAGCTTTAATTTTTAAAGAAAGATAAAAATTGATAGGAGTAACTGTTTTCGAGATATAAGCAAGAAACCAAAAAACTGTTACCTTAATTAAGCGCATGCATATAAGCAAATTTAGTACTATAAGTATTATTATTATTAATGTTATTGTTATTAATATGACGACTAAAGACGACTCTGAAAACTTTAGTGATTTTTATGTCTCCTCCTTTTTCCTCTACTAAAATGCTAGACCCAATTAATTTAGTTTAATTTCAGTTTTTCAAACATTTTATTTTAAAGCAAATTTTTGTTAAAAATTATTTATATCCAACTCTATAACTCGCCTATGGTTCGTCCTACAGGAAATTTGCAAATAACTATTTTGTAGGAAATTTTATCCGCTTTAATTTTGAAAAAAAGATAAAATTTGATAGGAGTAACGGTTTTCGAGTTATAAGCAAAAAACCAAAGTGAAAACTGTTACAGTTACTGAACAAAAATGTAATACAGTTTTCAATGTTTGAGACGAAGTCGAAGATGCAGCATTTAAAAACGACTCTAAAGACTTCAGTGACTTTTATGTCACCTCCTTTTTCCTCTAATAAAGTGTTAGACCCAATAAATTAAGTGTATTTTAAATCACAAGACATTTTCTGTTAAAGCACTTTTTTTTTAAATATTAATTATTGTCAATCATATATCTCGCTTATGGTTAGTCCTACATGAAAAATGCAAATAACTATTTTGTAGGAAATTTTGTCAGCTTTAATTTTAGTAAAGAGATAAAAATTGATAGGAGTAACTGTTTTCGAGATATAAGCAAGAAACCAAAAAACTGTTACCTTAATTAAGCGCATGCATATAAGCAAATTTAGTACTATAAGTATTATTATTATTAATGTTATTGTTATTAATATGACGACTAAAGACGACTCTGAAAACTTTAGTGGCTTTTATGTCTCCTCCTTTTTCCTCTACTAAAATGCTAGACTCAATTAATTTAGTTTAATTTCAGTTTTTCAAACATTTTATTTTAAAGCAAATTTTTGTTGAATATTATTAATATCCAACTCTATAACTCGCTTATGGTTGATCCTACAAGAAAAATGCAAATAACTATTTTGTTGCAAATTTTATCAGCTTTATTATTAGTAAAAAGATAAAAATTGATAGGAGTAACTGTTTTCGAGATATAAGCAAGAAACCAAAAACTCTTACCTTAATTAAGCGCTTGCATATAAGCAAATTTAGTACTATTAGTATTACTAAAAGTTTCAGAGTCGTCTTTAGTCGTCATATTAATAACAATAACATTAATAATAATAATACTAATAGTACAAAATTTGCTTATATGCAAACGCTTAATTAAGGTAACAGTTTTTTGGTTTCTTGCTTATATCTCGAAATCAGTTACTCCTATCAATTTTTATCTTTTTACTAAAATTAAAGCTGATAAAATTTCCTACAAAATAGTTATTTCCATTTTTTATGTAGGACTAACCATAAGCGAGATATAAGTATGAAAATAATTAATATTTAAAAAAAAGTGCTTTAACAGAAAATGTCTTGTGATTTAAAATACACTTAATTTATTGGATCCAATACTTTATTAGAAAAAAAAGGAGGTGACATAAAAATCACTGAAGTCTTCAGAGTCGTTTTTAAATGCTGCATTTTCGACTTCGTCTCAAACATTGAAAACTGAATTACATTTTTGTACAGTAACTGTAACAGTTTTCACTTTGGTTTTTTGCTTATATCTCGAAAACCGTTATTCCTATCAAATTTTATCTTTTTTTCAACATTAAAGCTGAAAAAATTTCCTACAAAATAGTTATTTGCAAATTTCCTGTAGGACCAACCATAGGCGAGTTATAGAGTTGAATATAAATAATATTTAACAAAAATTTGCTTTAAAATAAAATGGTTGAAAAACCGAAATTAAACTAAATTAATTGGATCTAACACTTTAGTAGAGGAAAAAGGAGAAAACATAAAAGTCACCAAAGTCTTCAGAGACGTTTTTAATCGTCATATTAAAAACAATAACATTAATAATAATAATACTAATAGTACAAAATTTGCTTATATGCAAGCGCTTAATTAAGGTAACAGTTTTTTGGTTTCTTGCTTATATCTCAAAAACTGTTACTTCTATCAATTTTTATCTTTTTACTAAAATTAAAGCTGCTAAAATTTCCTACAAAATAGTTATTTGCATTTTTCATGTAGGACTAACCATAAGCGAGATTTAAGTTTGAAAACAATTAATATTTAAAAAAAAGTGCTTTAACAGAAAATGTCTTGTGATTTAAAATACACTTAATTTATTGGATCCAATACTTTATTAGAAGAAAAAGGAGGTGACATAAAAATCACTGAAGTCTTCAGAGTCGTTTTTAAATGCTGCATTTTCGACTTCGTCTCAAACATTGAAAACTGAATTACATTTTTGTTCAGTAACTGTAACAGTTTTCACTTTGGTTTTTTGCTCATATCTCGAAAACAGTTACTCCTATCAATTTTTATTTTTTTTTCAAAATTAAAGCTGATGAAATTTCCTACAAAATAGTTATTTGCATTTCTTTTGTAAGACCAACCATAAGCGAGTTATAGAGTTGGATATAAATAATCTTTAACAAAAATTTGCTTTAAAATAGAATGTTTGAAAAACCAAAATTAAACTAAATTAATTGAGTCTAACACTTTAGTAGTAATTCGTTTTTTGTGTCAGAATATGTGGCTTTAGTTACGCTTTATAAAAGTTTGCTCTTATGTACGTTATAGACTTGACGAGAACGGCGTATCTCGGACTCTTATAGGACTCTTATAGAAACAAAAAGTATCAGTTTGGATTAAAACAAATTATTTTTGTTGACTCTTAGTCCGAATTGTTCATCAGTTCAAACAAAAACGGCTTATTTTAGACGTTATTACTACTATTATTATTATTTTTATTACTATTATTATTATTATTATTATTATTATTATTATTATTATAATTATTATTATTATTATTATTATTATTATTATTATTATTATTATTATTATTATTATTATTATTATTATTATTATTACTATTATTATTATTATTACTTTTGTAATTATAACTTTTGTATAGTAAATGTTTTTATACCAGTTTTAAAATGAGTTATTAATTTTAGACAATTTCTTGCCTAAAAACACAGATCACAAATGATCTCTTGCATAGAAATGAGAAAACGCTCAGATAACACAAAATAAGCTTCATTTTTGCTTAGAAAAACTAAGCTTCAATTTAGAAAGAAATTCATTATAAGTATTATTATTATTATTATTACTTTTATTACTATTATTATTATTATTATTATTATAATTATTATTATTATTATTATTATAATAATTATTATTATTATTATTATTATTATTATTATTATTATTATTATTATTATTATTAAAAACCGATTATAACTTTTGTATAGTAAATGTTTTTATACCAGCTTTAAAATGAGTAATTAATTTTAGACAATTTCTTGTCTAAAAACACAGATCACAGATGATCTCTTGCATAGAAATGAGAAAACGCTCATATAACACACAAAATAAGCTTCATTTTTGCTTAAAAAACTAAGCTTTCCTTTATTACTATTATTATTATTTTTATTTCTATTATTATTATTATTATTTTTATTATTAAAAACTTCTATTAAACAGACAGAAAACGTCGTATTCTGTCACAAATGAGCTAATTATGTATCACTTTAAATAGAAGCAGTTTATCCTGTTTGTTCCTTTGCTTACATAAGAGCAAACTTTTATAAAGCGTAACTAAAGCCACATATTCTGACACAAAAAAACGAATTACGTTATAGACTTGACGAGAACGGCGTATCTCGGACTCTTATAGGACTCTTATAGAAACAAAAAGTATCAGTTTGGATTAAAACAAATTATTTTTGTTGACTCTTAGTCCGAATTGTTCATCAGTTCAAACAAAAACGGCTTATTTTAGACGATCTTTTGCTTTGAACAAGAAAACTTACATCGAACAGACTAAAAACGTATAAATCTGGCATAAAAGAGCAATTTATGTATCACTTTGTATAAAGGCAGCTAATCCTATTCGTTTCATTGCTAAAATAGACTAAATTGTTATTAATCCTAACAAAAACGCAGTATTTTGGCACAAAATACTAATTACATTATAGTTATGACGAGAATAGCTTATTTGGAATGATTCTATGCTTCCAAACGAGTAAATTTTTATTAAACAGATGCCAAACATCATGTTTTGTCCTATAATGACATTTTATATTGCAGTTTGTATTAAAACAAAGTATTTTCGTTGATTCTTTGTTTGAAGCAGCAAACCTAACATTAAAGAATCTGAAAACTTTGTATTCGGACACAAACCACCGAATTTTGTATCAGTTTAGACAAAAACGGTTGATTTTCGACAATATTTTGCTTTGAACAAGAAAACTTATATCAACCAGACTAAAAACGTCTTATTTTAGCACAAAACAAAAGATTTGCGTTATAGTCTTGACGAGAACTGTTAATTTCAAACGATTCTATGCTTTGAAACCAGTATACTTTCACTAAACAGAGGCAAAACGTCTGATTTCGCCTTTGAAAAACGATTTATGTTACAGTTTGGATTAAAACCAATTATTTTCGTTTATTCATTGTTACAAACAAGAAACCTTACATCAAAGAAACTGAAAACTCCTTATTCAGGCACAGAAATTCGAATTACGTTTCAGTCTGGACAAAAACTGCTTATTTTAGACGATCCTTTGTTTTGAACACGAAAACTTACATTAAAAAGATTAAAAACATCTTATTCTGGCTGAAAACTGCAAATTATATATTACTCTAGATAAAAGCAATTTATCCTGATTACTCCTTTACTTAGAATAGAGTAAACTTGTATAAAACTTAATAAAAACTTTAAATTTCGTCTTAAAGAAATAATTTACGTAATAGTCTTGACCAGCACTGTTAATTTCAAGCGATTTTATGATTGGAAACGAATGAACTTTTATGAGGCAGATGCAAAACCACATATTACCATATAAAGCGTTGTTTTAAAGCAAAGTATTACGTTTTGCAACAAGAAATTTTACGTCAAAGAAACTGAAAATTTCATATCCATGCACAAATATCGAATTACGTATCATATTAGGCAAATACAGCTATTTTTAAACGATTCCTTGCTATAAACAAGAAAAATTTTATCAAACATATTGAAAACGTTTTATTCTCGAAAATAAGAGCAAATTATGTATCAGTTTTAACAAAAGCGGATTACTCTGTTTGATTCTATGCTTAGAGTAGAGTAAACTACTATAAAACGTAATGAAAACTCTATATTCAAGCTCAAAAGAACAAATTACGTTATAGTTTTGACAAAAAAAAATATTTCGGACGATTACATTCTTCGAAGTTAGCAAACTTTAATTAAACAAGTGCAAAAGCTAATACTTTGCTTTAAAATAACGATTTATGTGGTAATATGGTGTTTTGCATCTGTCCTATAAAAGTTTACTCGTTTCGCTCCATTGAATCATTCGAAATAAATTATTTTGCCACAACAACAACGAAAATAATTTGTTTTTGTTTAAACTGTAACTTAAGTAGTTTTTATAAAGCGAACTAAGACGTTTGGCATCTGTTTAGTGAAAGTTTTCTCGTTTGGGGGCATAAAATCGTTTGAAATTAACAGTTCTGGTCAAAACTATAACGTAAATTATTTCTTTGAGACGAAATTTAAAAATTTTCATTAGTTTTATGCAAGTTTGCCCTATTCTAGCAAAGGAGTAATCAGGATAAACTGCTTTTATCCAAAGTAATACATAATTTGCAGTTTTGAGCCAGAATAAGACGTTTTTAATCTTTTTAATGTAAGTTTTCGTGTTCAAAACAAAGGATCGTCTAAAATAAGCAGTTTCTGTCCAAACTGAAACGTAATTTGATTTTCTGTGCCTGAATAAGAGGTTTTCAGTTACTTTGATGTAAGGTTTCTTGTTTGTAACAATGAATAAACGAAAATAATTGGTTTTAATCCAAACTGTGACATAAATCGTTTTTCAAAGGCGAAATCAGACGTTTTGCCTCTGTTTAGTGAAAGTATACTGGTTTCAAAGCATAGAATCGTTTGAAATTAACAGTTCTCGTCAAGACTATAACGCAAATCTTTTGTTTTGTGCTAAAATAAGACGTTTTTAGTCTGTTTGATATGTTTTCTTGTTCAAAGCAAAATATTGTCGAAAATCAACCGTTTTTGTCTAAATAATGTTAGGTTTGCTGCTTCAAACAAAGAATCAACGAAAATACTTTGTTTTAATACAAACTGCAATATAGAATGTCATTATAGGACAAAACATGATGTTTGGCATCTGTTTAATAAAAATTTACACTTTTGGAAGCATAGAATCATTCCAAATAAGCTATTCTCGTCATAACTATAATATAATTAGTATTTTGTGCCAAAATACTGCGTTTTTGTTAGGATTAATAACAATTTAGTCTAATTTAACAATGAAACGAATAGGATTAGCTGCCTTTATACAAAGTGATACATAAATTGCTCTTTTATGCCAGATTTATACGTTTTTAGTCTGTTCGATGTAAGTTTACTTGTTCAAAGCAAAAGATCGTCTAAAATAAGCCGTTTTTGTTTGAACTGATGGACAATTCGGAGTAAGAGTCAACAAAAATTATTTGTTTTAATCCAAACTGATACTTTTTGTTTCTATAAGAGTCCTATAAGAGTCCGAGATACGCCGTTCTCGTCAAGTCTATAACGTAATTCGTTTTTTTGTGTCATAATATGTGGCTTTAGTTACGCTTTATAAAAGTTTGCTCTTATGTAAACAAAGGAACAAACAGGATAAACTGCTTCTATTTAAAGTGATACATAATAAGCTCTTTTGTGACAGAATACGTTTTCTGTCTGTTTAATATAAGTTTTTAATAAT
>NC_087400.1:14425711-14475711 GCF_031307605.1 Tribolium castaneum
TTGATAGGAGTAACGGTTTGCGAAATATAAGCAAAAAACCAAAGTAAAAACTGTTACAGTTACTGAACAAAAATGTAATACAGTTTTCAATGTTTGAGACGAAGTCAAAGATGCAGCATTTAAAAACGACTCTAAAGACTTCAGTGACTTTTATGTCACCTCCTTTTTCCTCTAATAAAGTGTTGGACCCAATAAATTAAGTGTATTTTAAATCACAAGACATTTTCTGTTAAAGCACTTTTTTTTAAATATTAATTATTTTCAATCATATATCTCGCTTATGGTTAGTCCTACATGAAAAATGCAAATGACTATTTTGTAGGAAATTTTGTCAGCTTTAATTTTAGTGAAGAAATAAAAATTGATAGGAGTAACTGTTTTCGAGATATAAGCAAGAAACCAAACAACTGTTACCTTAATTAAGCGTTTGCATATAAGCAAATTTAGTACTATTAGTATTATTATTATTTTAATGTTATTGTTATTAATATGACGACTAAAGACGACTCTGAAACCTTTAGTGACTTTTATGTTTTCTCCTTTTTCCTCTACTAAAGTGTTAGACCCAATTAATTTAGTTTAATTTCAGTTATTCAAACATTTTAATTTAAAGCAAATTTTTGTTAAAGAATATTTATATCCAACTCTATAACTCGCTTATGGTTGGTCCTACAAAAGAAATGCGAATAACTGTTTTGTAGGAAATTTTATCAGCTTTAATTTTTAAAGAAAGATAAAAATTGATAGGAGTAACTGTTTTCGAGATATAAGCAAGAAACCAAAAAACTGTTACCTTAATTAAGCGTTTGCATATAAGCAAATTTAGTACTATTAGTATTATTATTATTAATGTTATTGTTATTAATATGACGACTAAAGACGAGTCTGAAACCTTTAGTGACTTTTATGTCTTCTTCTGTTTCCTTTACTAAAGTGTTAGACACAATTTAGTTTAGTTTCAGTTTTTCAAACATCTTATTTTAAAGCAAATTTTTGTTAATTATTATTTATATCCAACTCTATAACTCGCTTATGGTTGGTTCTACAAGAAAAATGCAAATAACTATTTTGTTGCAAATTTTATCAGCTTTATTATTAGTAAAAAAATAAAAATGGATAGGAGTAACTGTTTTCGAGATATAAGCAAGAAACCAAAAAACTCTTACCTTAATTAAGCGCTTGCATATAAGCAAATTTAGTACTATTAGTATTATTATTATTAATGTTATTGTTATTAATATGACGACTAAAAACAACTTTGAAGACTTTGGTGATTTTTATGTCTTCCCCTTTTTTTTCTACTAAAGTGTTAGACCCAATTAATTTAGTTTAATTTCGGTTTTTCAAACATTTTATTTTAAAGCAAATTTTTGTTAAAGATTATTTATATCCAACTCTATAACTCGCCTATGGTTCGTCCTACAGGACATTTGCAATTAACTATTTTGTAGGAAATTTTATCAGCTTTAATTTTTAAAGAAAGATACAAATTGATAGGAGTAACTGTTTTCGAGATATAAGCAAGAAACCAAAAAACTCTTACCTTAATTAAGCGCTTGCATATAAGCAAATTTAGTACTATTAGTATTATTATTATTAATGTTATTGTTATTAATATGACGACTAAAGACGAGTCTGAAACCTTTAGTGACTTTTATGTCTTCTTCTTTTTCCTCTACTAAAGTGTTAGACACAATTTAGTTTAGTTTCAGTTTTTCAAACATTTTATTTTAAAGCAAATTTTTGTTGAATATTATTAATATCCAACTCTATAACTCGCTTATGGTTGATCCTACAAGAAAAATGCAAATAACTATTTTGTTGCAAATTTTATCAGCTTTATTATTAGTAAAAAAATAAAAATTGATAGGAGTAACTGTCTTCGAGATATAAGCAAGAAACCAAAAAACTCTTACCTTAATTAAGCGCTTGCATATAAGCAAATTTAGTACTATTAGTATTATTATTATTAATGTTATTGTTATTAATATGACGACTAAAAACAACTTTAAAGACTTTGGTAATTTTCATGTCTTCTCCTTTTTTCTCTACTAAAGTGTTAGACCCAATTAATTTAGTTTAATTTCGGTTTTTCAAACATTTTATTTTAAAGCAAATTTTTGTTAAAAATTATTTATATCCAACTCTATAAGTCGCCTATGGTTCGTCCTACAGGAAATTTGCAAATAACTATTTTGTAGGAAATTTTATCCGCCTTAATTTTGAAAAAAAGATAAAATTTGATAGGAGTAACGGTTTTCGAGATATAAGCAAAAAACCAAAGTGAAGACTGTTACAGTTACTGAACAAAAATGTAATACAGTTTTCAATGTTTGAGACGAAGTCGAAGAGGCAGCATTTAAAAACGACTTTAAAGACTTCAGTGACTTTTATGTCACCTCCTTTTTTCTCTAATAAAGTGTTAGACCCAATAAATTAAGTGTACTTTAAATCACAAGACATTTTCTGTTAAAGCACTTTTTTTTTAAATATTAATTATTGTCAATCATATATCTCGCTTATGGTTAGACCTACATGAAAAATGCAAATAACTATTTTGTAGGAAATTTTGTCAGCTTTAATTTTAGTAAAGAGATAAAAATTGATAAGAGTACCTGTTTTCGAGATATAAGCAAGAAACCAAACAACTGTTACCTTAATTAAGCGTTTGCATATAAGCAAATTTAGTACTATTAGTATTATTATTATTAATGTTATTGTTATTAATATGACGACTAAAGACGACTCTAAAACCTTTAGTGACTTTCATGTTTTCTCCTTTTTCCTCTAATAAAGTGTTAGACCCAATAAATTAAGTGTATTTTAAATCACAAGACATTTTCTGTTAAAGCACTTTTTTTTTAAATATTAATTATTGTCAATCATCTATCTCGCTTATGGTTAGTCCTACATGAAAAATGCAAATAACTATTTTGTAGGAAATTTTGTCAGCTTTAATTTTAGTAAAGAGATAAAAATTGATAGGAGTAACTGTTTTCGAGATATAAGCAAGAAACCATAAAACTGTTACCTTAATTAAGCGCATGCATATAAGCAAATTTAGTACTATAAGTATTATTATTATTAATGTTATTGTTATTAATATGACGACTAAAGACGACTCTGAAAACTTTAGTGACTTTTATGTCTCCTCCTTTTTCCTCTACTAAAATGCTAGACCCAATTGATTTAGTTTAATTTCAGTTTTTCAAACATTTTATTTTAAAGCAAATTTTTGTTGAATATTATTAATATCCAACTCTATAACTCGCTTATGGTTGATCCTACAAGAAAAATGCAAATAACTATTTTGTTGCAAATTTTATCAGCTTTATTATTAGTAAAAAAATAAAAATTGATAGGAGTAACTGTCTTCGAGATATAAGCAAGAAACCAAAAAACTCTTACCTTAATTAAGCGCTTGCATATAAGCAAATTTAGTACTATTAGTATTATTATTATTAATGTTATTGTTATTAATATGACGACTAAAAACAACTTTGAAGACTTTGGTGATTTTTATGTCTTCTCCTATTTTCTCTACTAAAGTGTTAGACCCAATTAATTTAGTTTAATTTCGGTTTTTCAAACATTTTATTTTTATGCAAATTTTTGTTAAAGATTATTTATATCCAACTCTATAACTCGCCCATGGTTCGTCCTACAGGACATTTGCAAATAACTATTTTGTAGGAAATTTTATCCGCTTTAATTTTGAAAAAAAGATAAAATTTGATTGGAGTAACGGTTTTCGAAATATAAGCAAAAAACCAAAGTGAAAACTGTTACAGTTACTGAACAAAAATGTAATACAGTTTTCAATGTTTAAGACGAAGTCGAAGATGCAGCATTTAAAAACGACCCTAAAGACTTCAGTGACTTTTATGTCACCTCCTTTTTCCTCTAATAAAGTGTTGGACCCAATAAATTAAGTGTATTTTAAATCACAAGACATTTTCTGTTAAAGCACTTTTTTTTTAAATATTAATTATTTTCAATCATATATCTCGCTTATGGTTAGACCTACATGAAAAATGCAAATAACTATTTTGTAGGAAATTTTGTCAGCTTTAATTTTAGTAAAGAGATAAAAATTGATAAGAGTAACTGTTTTCGAGATATAAGCAAGAAACCAAACAACTGTTACCTTAATTAAGCGTTTGCATATAAGCAAATTTAGTACTATTAGTATTATTATTATTAATGTTATTGTTATTAATATGACGACTAAAAACAACTTTAAAGACTGTGGTGATTTTTATGTCTTCTCCTTTTTTCTCTACTAAAGTGTTAGAGCCAATTAATTTAGTTTAATTTCGGTTTTTCAAACATTTTATTTTAAAGCAAATTTTTGTTAAAGATTATTTATATCCAACTCTATAACTCGCTTATGGTTGGTCCTACAAAAGAAATGCAAATAACTATTTTGTATGAAATTTTATCAGCTTTAATTTTTAAAGAAAGATAAAAATTGATAGGAGTAACTGTTTTCGAGATATAAGAAAGAAACCAAAAAACTGTTACCTTAATTAAGCGCATGCATACAAGCAAATTTAGTACTATAAGTATTATTATTATTAATGTTATTGTTATTAATATGACGACTAAAGAAGACTCTGAAAACTTTAGTGACTTTTATGTCTCCTCCTTTTTCCTCTACTAAAATGCTAGACCCAATTAATTTAGTTTAATTTCAGTTTTTCAAACATTTTATTTTAAAGCAAATTTTTGTTAAAAATTATTTATATCCAACTCTATCACTCGCCTATGGTTCGTCCTACAGGAAATTTGCAAATAACTATTTTGTAGGAAATTTTATCCGCTTTAATTTTGAAAAAAAGATATAATTTGATAGGAGTAACGGTTTTCGAGATATAATTAAAAAACCAAAGTGAAAACTGATACAGTTACTGAACAAAAATGTAATACAGTTTTCAATGTTTAAGACGAATTCGAAGATGCAGCATTTAAAAACGACTCTAAAGACTTCAGTGACTTTTATGTCACCTCCTTTTTCCTCTAATAAAGTGTTGGACCCAATAAAATTTCCTACAAAATAGTTATTTTCAAATTTCCTGTAGGACGAACCATAGGCGAGTTATAGAGTTGGATATAAATAATTTTTAACAAAAATTTGCTTTAAAATAAAATGTTTGAAAAACTGAAATTAAACTAAATTAATTGGGTCTAGCATTTTAGTAGAGGAAAAAGGAGGAGACATAAAAGTCACTAAAGTTTTCAGAGTCTTCTTTAGTCGTCATATTAATAACAATAACATTAATAATAATAATACTTATAGTACTAAATTTGCTTATATGCATGCGCTTAATTAAGGTAACAGTTTTTTGGTTTCTTTCTTATATCTCGAAAACAGTTACTCCTATCAATTTTTATCTTTCTTTAAAAATTAAAGCTGATAAAATTTCATACAAAATAGTTATTTGCATTTCTTTTGTAGGACCAACCATAAGCGAGTTATAGAGTTGGATATAAATAATCTTTAACAAAAATTTGCTTTAAAATAAAATGTTTGAAAAACCGAAATTAAACTAAATTAATTGGGTCTAACACTTTAGTAGAGAAAAAAGGAGAAGACATAAAAATCACCAAAGTCTTTAAAGTTGTTTTTAGTCGTCATATTAATAACAATAACATTAATAATAATAATACTAATAGTACTAAATTTGCTTATATGCAAACGCTTAATTAAGGTAACAGTTGTTTGGTTTCTTGCTTATATCTCGAAAACAGTTACTCTTATCAATTTTTATCTCTTTACTAAAATTAAAGCTGACAAAATTTCCTACAAAATAGTTATTTGCATTTTTCATGTAGGTCTAACCATAAGCGAGATATATGATTGAAAATAATTAATATTTAAAAAAAAAGTGCTTTAACAGAAAATGTCTTGTGATTTAAAATACACTTAATTTATTGGGTCCAACACTTTATTAGAGGAAAAAGGAGGTGACATAAAAGTCACTGAAGTCTTTAGGGTCGTTTTTAAATGCTGCATCTTCGACTTCGTCTTAAACATTGAAAACTGTATTACATTTTTGTTCAGTAACTGTAACAGTTTTCACTTTGGTTTTTTGCTTATATTTCGAAAACCGTTACTCCTATCAAATTTTATCTTTTTTTCAAAATTAAAGCGGATAAAATTTCCTACAAAATAGTTATTTGCAAATGTCCTGTAGGACGAACCATGGGCGAGTTATAGAGTTGGATATAAATAATCTTTAACAAAAATTTGCATAAAAATAAAATGTTTGAAAAACCGAAATTAAACTAAATTAATTGGGTCTAACACTTTAGTAGAGAAAAAAGGAGAAGACATAAAAATCACCAAAGTCTTCAAAGTTGTTTTTAGTCGTCATATTAATAACAATAACATTAATAATAATAATACTAATAGTACTAAATTTGCTTATATGCAAGCGCTTAATTAAGGTAAGAGATTTTTGATTTCTTGCTTATATCTCGAAAACAGTTACTCCTATCAATTTTTATTTTTTTACTAATAATAAAGCTGATAAAATTTGCAACAAAATAGTTATTTGCATTTTTCTTGTAGGATCAACCATAAGCGAGTTATAGAGTTGGATATTAATAATATTCAACAAAAATTTGCTTTAAAATAAAATGTTTGAAAAACTGAAATTAAACTAAATCAATTGGGTCTAGCATTTTAGTAGAGGAAAAAGGAGGAGACATAAAAGTCACTAAAGTTTTCAGAGTCGTCTTTAGTCGTCATATTAATAACAATAACATTAATAATAATAATACTTATAGTACTAAATTTGCTTATATGCATGCGCTTAATTAAGGTAACAGTTTTTTGGTTTCTTGCTTATATCTCGAAAACAGTTACTCCTATCAATTTTTATCTCTTAACTAAAATTAAAGCTGACAAAATTTCCTACAAAATAGTTATTTGCATTTTTCATGTAGGACTAACCATAAGCGAGATAGATGATTGACAATAATTAATATTTAAAAAAAAAGTGCTTTAACAGAAAATGTCTTGTGATTTAAAATACACTTAATTTATTGGGTCTAACACTTTATTAGAGGAAAAAGGAGAAGACATGAAAGTCACTAAAGGTTTTAGAGTCGTCTTTAGTCGTCATATTAATAACGATAACATTAATAATAATAATACTAAAAGTACTAAATTTGCTTATATGCAAACGCTTAATTAAGGTAACAGTTGTTTGGTTTCTTGCTTATATCTCGAAAACAGTTACTCCTATCAATTTTTATTTCTTTACTAAAATTAAAGCTGACAAAATTTCCTACAAAATAGTTATTTGCATTTTTCATGTAGGACTAACCATAAGCGAGATATATGATTGACAATAATTAATATTTAAAAAAAAAGTGCTTTAACAGAAAATGTCTTGTGATTTAAAGTACACTTAATTTATTGGGTCTAACACTTTATTAGAGAAAAAAGGAGGTGACATAAAAGTCACTGAAGTCTTTAAAGTCGTTTTTAAATGCTGCCTCTTCGACTTCGTCTCAAACATTGAAAACTGTATTACATTTTTGTTCAGTAACTGTAACAGTCTTCACTTTGGTTTTTTGCTTATATCTCGAAAACCGTTACTCCTATCAAATTTTATCTTTTTTTCAAAATTAAGGCGGATAAAATTTCCTACAAAATAGTTATTTGCAAATTTCCTGTAGGACGAACCATAGGCGAGTTATAGAGTTGGATATAAATAATTTTTAACAAAAATTTGCTTTAAAATAAAATGTTTGAAAAACGGAAATTAAACTAAATTAATTGGGTCTAACACTTTAGTAGAGAAAAAAGGAGAAGACATAAAAATTACCAAAGTCTTTAAAGTTGTTTTTAGTCGTCATATTAATAACAATAACATTAATAATAATAATACTAATAGTACTAAATTTGCTTATATGCAAACGCTTAATTAAGGTAACAGTTGTTTGGTTTCTTGCTTATATCTCGAAAACAGTTACTCTTATCAATTTTTATCTCTTTACTAAAATTAAAGCTGACAAAATTTCCTACAAAATAGTTATTTGCATTTTTCATGTAGGTCTAACCATAAGCGAGATATATGATTGAAAATAATTAATATTTAAAAAAAAAGTGCTTTAACAGAAAATGTCTTCTGATTTAAAATACACTTAATTTATTGGGTCCAACACTTTATTAGAGGAAAAAGGAGGTGACATAAAAGTCACTGAAGTCTTTAGAGTCGTTTTTAAATGCTGCATCTTCGACTTCGTCTTAAACATTGAAAACTGTATTACATTTTTGTTCAGTAACTGTAACAGTTTTCACTTTGGTTTTTTGCTTATATTTCGAAAACCGTTACTCCTATCAAATTTTATCTTTTTTTCAAAATTAAAGCGGATAAAATTTCCTACAAAATAGTTATTTGCAAATGTCCCGTAGGACGAACCATGGGCGAGTTATAGAGTTGGATATAAATAATCTTTAACAAAAATTTGCTTTAAAATAAAATGTTTGAAAAACCGAAATTAAACTAAATTAATTGGGTCTAACACTTTAGTAGAGAAAAAAGGAGAAGACATAAAAATCACCAAAGTCTTCAAAGTTGTTTTTAGTCGTCATATTAATAACAATAACATTAATAATAATAATACTAATAGTACTAAATTTGCTTATATGCAAGCGCTTAATTAAGGTAAGAGTTTTTTGGTTTCTTGCTTATATCTCGAAAACAGTTACTCCTATCAATTTTTATTTTTTTACTAATAATAAAGCTGATAAAATTTGCAACAAAATAGTTATTTGCATTTTTCTTGTAGGAACAACCATAAGCGAGTTATAGAGTTGGATATTAATAATATTCAACAAAAATTTGCTTTAAAATAATATGTTTGAAAAACTGAAACTAAACTAAATTGTGTCTAACACTTTAGTAGAGGAAAAAGAAGAAGACATAAAAGTCACTAAAGGTTTCAGACTCGTCTTTAGTCGTCATATTAATAACAATAACATTAATAATAATATTACTAATAGTACTAAATTTGCTTATATGCAAGCGCTTAATTAAGGTAAGAGTTTTTTGGTTTCTTGCTTATATCTCGAAAACAGTTACTCCTATCAATTTGTATCTTTCTTTAAAAATTAAAGCTGATAAAATTTCCTACAAAATAGTTAATTGCAAATGTCCTGTAGGACGAACCATAGGCGAGTTATAGAGTTGGATATAAATAATCTTTAACAAAAATTTGCTTTAAAATAAAATGTTTGAAAAACCGAAATTAAACTAAATTAATTGGGTCTAACACTTTAGTAGAGAAAAAAGGAGAAGACATAAAAATTACCAAAGTCTTTAAAGTTGTTTTTAGTCGTCATATTATTAACAATAACATTAATAATAATAATACTAATAGTACTAAATTTGCTTATATGCAAACGCTTAATTAAGGTAACAGTTGTTTGGTTTCTTGCTTATATCTCGAAAACAGTTACTCTTATCAATTTTTATCTCTTTACTAAAATTAAAGCTGACAAAATTTCCTACAAAATAGTTATTTGCATTTTTCATGTAGGTCTAACCATAAGCGAGATATATGATTGAAAATAATTAATATTTAAAAAAAAAGTGCTTTAACAGAAAATGTCTTGTGATTTAAAATACACTTAATTTATTGGGTCCAACACTTTATTAGAGGAAAAAGGAGGTGACATAAAAGTCACTGAAGTCTTTAGGGTCGTTTTTAAATGCTGCATCTTCGACTTCGTCTTAAACATTGAAAACTGTATTACATTTTTGTTCAGTAACTGTAACAGTTTTCACTTTGGTTTTTTGCTTATATTTCGAAAACCGTTACTCCTATCAAATTTTATCTTTTTTTCAAAATTAAAGCGGATAAAATTTCCTACAAAATAGTTATTTGCAAATGTCCTGTAGGACGAACCATGGGCGAGTTATAGAGTTGGATATAAATAATCTTTAACAAAAATTTGCATAAAAATAAAATGTTTGAAAAACCGAAATTAAACTAAATTAATTGGGTCTAACACTTTAGTAGAGAAAAAAGGAGAAGACATAAAAATCACCAAAGTCTTCAAAGTTGTTTTTAGTCGTCATATTAATAACAATAACATTAATAATAATAATACTAATAGTACTAAATTTGCTTATATGCAAGCGCTTAATTAAGGTAAGAGTTTTTTGGTTTCTTGCTTATATCTCGAAAACAGTTACTCCTATCAATTTTTATTTTTTTACTAATAATAAAGCTGATAAAATTTGCAACAAAATAGTTATTTGCATTTTTCTTGTAGGATCAACCATAAGCGAGTTATAGAGTTGGATATTAATAATATTCAACAAAAATTTGCTTTAAAATAAAATGTTTGAAAAACTGAAATTAAACTAAATCAATTGGGTCTAGCATTTTAGTAGAGGAAAAAGGAGGAGACATAAAAGTCACTAAAGTTTTCAGAGTCGTCTTTAGTCGTCATATTAATAACAATAACATTAATAATAATAATACTTATAGTACTAAATTTGCTTATATGCATGCGCTTAATTAAGGTAACAGTTTTTTGGTTTCTTGCTTATATCTCGAAAACAGTTACTCCTATCAATTTTTATCTCTTAACTAAAATTAAAGCTGACAAAATTTCCTACAAAATAGTTATTTGCATTTTTCATGTAGGACTAACCATAAGCGAGATAGATGATTGACAATAATTAATATTTAAAAAAAAAGTGCTTTAACAGAAAATGTCTTGTGATTTAAAATACACTTAATTTATTGGGTCTAACACTTTATTAGAGGAAAAAGGAGAAGACATGAAAGTCACTAAAGGTTTTAGAGTCGTCTTTAGTCGTCATATTAATAACGATAACATTAATAATAATAATACTAAAAGTACTAAATTTGCTTATATGCAAACGCTTAATTAAGGTAACAGTTGTTTGGTTTCTTGCTTATATCTCGAAAACAGTTACTCCTATCAATTTTTATTTCTTTACTAAAATTAAAGCTGACAAAATTTCCTACAAAATAGTTATTTGCATTTTTCATGTAGGACTAACCATAAGCGAGATATATGATTGACAATAATTAATATTTAAAAAAAAAGTGCTTTAACAGAAAATGTCTTGTGATTTAAAGTACACTTAATTTATTGGGTCTAACACTTTATTAGAGAAAAAAGGAGGTGACATAAAAGTCACTGAAGTCTTTAAAGTCGTTTTTAAATGCTGCCTCTTCGACTTCGTCTCAAACATTGAAAACTGTATTACATTTTTGTTCATTAACTGTAACAGTCTTCACTTTGGTTTTTTGCTTATATCTCGAAAACCGTTACTCCTATCAAATTTTATCTTTTTTTCAAAATTAAAGCGGATAAAATTTCCTACAAAATAGTTATTTGCAAATTTCCTGTAGGACGAACCATAGGCGAGTTATAGAGTTGGATATAAATAATTTTTAACAAAAATTTGCTTTAAAATAAAATGTTTGAAAAACCGAAATTAAACTAAATTAATTGGGTCTAACACTTTAGTAGAGAAAAAAGGAGAAGACATAAAAATTACCAAAGTTTTTAAAGTTGTTTTTAGTCGTCATATTAATAACAATAACATTAATAATAATAATACTAATAGTACTAAATTTGCTTATATGCAAACGCTTAATTAAGGTAACAGTTGTTTGGTTTCTTGCTTATATCTCGAAAACAGTTACTCTTATCAATTTTTATCTCTTTACTAAAATTAAAGCTGACAAAATTTCCTACAAAATAGTTATTTGCATTTTTCATGTAGGTCTAACCATAAGCGAGATATATGATTGAAAATAATTAATATTTAAAAAAAAAGTGCTTTAACAGAAAATGTCTTGTGATTTAAAATACACTTAATTTATTGGGTCCAACACTTTATTAGAGGAAAAAGGAGGTGACATAAAAGTCACTGAAGTCTTTAGAGTCGTTTTTAAATGCTGCATCTTCGACTTCGTCTTAAACATTGAAAACTGTATTACATTTTTGTTCAGTAACTGTAACAGTTTTCACTTTGGTTTTTTGCTTATATTTCGAAAACCGTTACTCCTATCAAATTTTATCTTTTTTTCAAAATTAAAGCGGATAAAATTTCCTACAAAATAGTTATTTGCAAATGTCCCGTAGGACGAACCATGGGCGAGTTATAGAGTTGGATATAAATAATCTTTAACAAAAATTTGCTTTAAAATAAAATGTTTGAAAAACCGAAATTAAACTAAATTAATTGGGTCTAACACTTTAGTAGAGAAAAAAGGAGAAGACATAAAAATCACCAAAGTCTTCAAAGTTGTTTTTAGTCGTCATATTAATAACAATAACATTAATAATAATAATACTAATAGTACTAAATTTGCTTATATGCAAGCGCTTAATTAAGGTAAGAGTTTTTTGGTTTCTTGCTTATATCTCGAAAACAGTTACTCCTATCAATTTGTATCTTTCTTTAAAAATTAAAGCTGATAAAATTTCCTACAAAATAGTTAATTGCAAATGTCCTGTAGGACGAACCATAGGCGAGTTATAGAGTTGGATATAAATAATAATTAACAAAAATTTGCTTTAAAATAAGATGTTTGAAAAACTGAAACTAAACTAAATTGTGTCTAACACTTTAGTAAAGGAAAAAGAAGAAGACATAAAAGTCACTAAAGGTTTCAGACTCGTCTTTAGTCGTCATATTAATAACAATAACATTAATAATAATAATACTAATAGTACTAAATTTGCTTATATGCAAACGCTTAATTAAGGTAACAGTTTTTTGGTTTCTTGCTTATATCTCGAAAACAGTTACTCCTATCAATTTTTATCTTTCTTTAAAAATTAAAGCTGATAAAATTTCCTACAAAACAGTTATTCGCATTTCTTTTGTAGGACCAACCATAAGCGAGTTATAGAGTTGGATATAAATATTCTTTAACAAAAATTTGCTTTAAATTAAAATGTTTGAATAACTGAAATTAAACTAAATTAATTGGGTCTAACACTTTAGTAGAGGAAAAAGGGGAAAACATAAAAGTCACTAAAGGTTTCAGAGTCGTCTTTAGTCGTCATATTAATAACAATAACATTAAAATAATAATAATACTAATAGTACTAAATTTGCTTATATGCAAACGCTTAATTAAGGTAACAGTTGTTTGGTTTCTTGCTTATATCTCGAAAACAGTTACTCTTATCAATTTTTATTTCTTCACTAAAATTAAAGCTGACAAAATTTCCTACAAAATAGTTATTTGCATTTTTCATGTAGGACTAACCATAAGCGAGATATATGATTGAAAATAATTAATATTTAAAAAAAAGTGCTTTAACAGAAAATGTCTTGTGATTTAAAATACACTTAATTTATTGGGTCCAACACTTTATTAGAGGAAAAAGGAGGTGACATAAAAGTCACTGAAGTCTTTAGAGTCGTTTTTAAATGCTGCATCTTTGACTTCGTCTCAAACATTGAAAACTGTATTACATTTTTGTTCAGTAACTGTAACAGTTTTCACTTTGGTTTTTTGCTTATATTTCGAAAACCGTTACTCCTATCAAATTTTATCTTTTTTTCAAAATTATAGCGGATAAAATTTCCTACAAAATAGTTATTTGCAAATGTCCTGTAGGACGAACCATAGGCGAGTTATAGAGTTAGATATAAATAATATTTAACAAAAATTTGCTTTAAAATAAAATGTTTGAATAACTGAAATTAAACTAAATTAATTGTGTCTAACACTTTAGTGGAGGAAAAAGGAGAAGACATAAAAGTCACTAAAGGTTTCAGAGTCGTCTTTAGTCGTCATATTAATAACAATAACATTAATAATAATAATACTAATAGTATTAAATTTGCTTATATGCAAACGCTTAATTAAGGTAACAGTTTTTTGGTTTCTTGCTTATATCTCGAAATCAGTTACTCCTATTAATTTTTATCTTTTTACTAAAATTAAAGCTGATAAAATTTCCTACAAAATAGTTATTTGCATTTTTTATGTAGGACTAACCATAAGCGAGATATAAGTATGAAAATAATTAATATTTAAAAAAAAGTGCTTTAACAGAAAATGTCTTGTGATTTAAAATACACTTAATTTATTGGATCCAATACTTTATTAGAAGAAAAAGGAGGTGACATAAAAATCACTGATGTCTTCAGAGTCGTTTTTAAATGCTGCATTTTCGACTTCGTCTCAAACATTGAAAACTGAATTACATTTTTGTTCAGTAACTGTCACAGTTTTCGCTTTGGTTTTTTGCTTATATCTCGAAAACCGTTATTCCTATCAAATTTTATCTTTTTTTTTAAAATTAAAGCTGAAAAAATTTCTTACAAAATAGTTATTTACAAATTTCCTGTAGGACCAACCATAGGCGAGTTATAGAGTTGGATATAAATAATATTTAACAAAAATTTGCTATAAAATAAAATGTTTGAAAAACCGAAATTAAACTAAATTAATTGGATCTAACACATGACAATAATAATAATAATACTAATAGTACAAAATTTGCATATATGCAAGCGCTTAATTAAGGTAACAGTTTTTTGGTTTCTTGCTTATATCTCGAAAACAGTTACTCCTATCAATTTTTATCATTTTACTAAAATTAAAGCTGACAAAATTTTCTACAAAATAGTTATTTGCATTTTTCATGTAGGACTAACCATAAGCGAGTTATAGAGTTGGATATAAATAATTTTTAACAAAAATTTGCTTTAAAATAAAATGTTTAAAAAACTGAAATTAAACTAAATTAATTGGGTCTAACACTTTAGTAGTAATTCGTTTTTTTGTGTCAGAATATGTGGCTTTAGTTACGCTTTATAAAAGTTTGCTCTTATGTACGTTATAGACTTGACGAGAACGGCGTATCTCGGACTCTTATAGGACTCTTCTAGAAACAAAAAGTATCAGTTTGGAGTAAAACAAATTATTTTTGTTGACTCTTAGTCCGAATTGTTCATCAGTTCAAACAAAAACGGCTTATTTTAGACGTTATTACTACTATTATTATTATTTTTATTACTATTATTATTATTATTATTATTAGTATTATTATTAATATTACTATAATTATTATTATTATTATTATTATTATTATTATTATTATTATTATTATTATTATTATTATTATTATTTTTATTAATATTATTATTATTATTACTGTTACTATTAATAAAAACCGATTATAACTTTTGTATAGTAAATGTTTTTATACCAGTAATATTTAAAAAAAAGTGCTTTAACAGAAAATGTCTTGTGGTTTAAAATACACTTAATTTATTGGGTCCAACACTTTATTAGAGGAAAAAGGAGGTGACATAAAAGTCACTGAAGTCTTTAGAGTCGTTTTTAAATGCTGCATCTTCGACTTCGTCTCAAATATTGAAAACTGTATTACATTTTTCTTCAGTAACTGTAACAGTTTTCACTTTGGTTTTTTGCTTATATTTCGAAAACCGTTACTCCTATCAAATTTTATCTTTTTTTCAAAATTAAAGCGGATAAAATTTCCTACAAAATAGTTATTTGCAAATGTCCTGTAGGACGAACCATAGGCGAGTTATAGAGTTGGATATAAATAATCTTTAACAAAAATTTGCTTTAAAATAAAATGTTTGAAAAACCGAAATTAAACTAAATTAATTGGGTCTAACACTTTAGTAGAGAAAAAAGGAGAAGACATAAAAATCACCAAAGTTTTCAAAGTTGTTTTTAGTCGTCATATTAATAACAATAACATTAATAATAATAATACAAATAGTACTAAATTTGCTTATATGCAAGCGCTTAATTAAGGTGAGAGTTTTTTGGTTTCTTGCTTATATCTCGAAAACAGTTACTCCTATCAATTTTTATCTTTTTACTAATAATAAAGCTGATAAAATTTGCAACAAAACAGTTATTTGCATTTTTCTTGTAGGATCAACCATAAGCGAGTTATAGAGTTGGATATTAATAATATTCAACAAAAATTTGCTTTAAAATAAAATGTTTGAAAAACTGAAATTAAACTAAATTAATTGGGTCTAGCATTTTAGTAGAGGAAAAAGGAGGAGACATAAAAGTCACTAAAGTTTTCAGAGTCGTCTTTAGTCGTCATATTAATAACAATAACATTAATAATAATAATACTTATAGTACTAAATTTGCTTATATGCATGCGCTTAATTAAGGTAACAGTTTTTTGGTTTCTTGCTTATATCTCGAAAACAGTTACTTCTATCAATTTTTATCTTTTTACTGTAATTAAAGCTGACAAAATTTCCTACAAAATAGTTATTTGCATTTTTCATGTAGGACTAACCATAAGCGAGATATATGATTGACAATAATTAATATTTAAAAAAAAAGTGCTTTAACAGAAAATGTCTTGTGATTTAAAATACACTTAATTTATTGGGTCTAACACTTTATTAGAGGAAAAAGGAGATGACATAAAAGTCACTGAAGTCTTTAGAGTCGTTTTTAAATGCTGCATCTTCGACTTCGTCTCAAACATTGAAAACTGTATTACATTTTTGTTCAGTAACTGTAACAGTTTTCACTTTGGTTTTTTGCTTATATCTCGAAAACCGTTACTCCTATCAAATTTTATCTTTTTTTCAAAATTAAAGCGGATAAAATTTCCTACAAAATAGTTATTTGCAAATTTCCTGTAGGACGAACCATAGGCGAGTTATAGAGTTGGATATAAATAATTTTTAACAAAAATTTGCTTTAAAATAAAATGTTTGAAAAACTGAAATTAAACTAAATTAATTGGGTCTAGCATTTTCGTAGAGGAAAAAGGAGGAGACATAAAAATCACTAAAGTTTTCAAAGTCGTCTTTAGTCGTCATATTAATAACAATAACATTAATAATAATAATACTTATAGTACTAAATTTGCTTATATGCATGCGCTTAATTAAGGTAACAGTTTTTTGGTTTTATGCTTATATCTCGAAAACAGTTACTCCTATCAATTTTTATCTTTCATTAAAAATTAAAGCTGATAAAATTTCATACAAAATAGTTATTTGCATTTCTTTTGTAGGACCAACCATAAGCGAGTTATAGAGTTGGATATAAATAATCTTTAACAAAAATTTGCTTTAAAATAAAATGTTTGAAAAACCGAAATTAAACTAAATTAATTGGGTCTAACACTTTAGTAGAGAAAAAAGGAGAAGACATAAAAATCACCAAAGTCTTCAAAGTTGTTTTTAGTCGTCATATTAATAACAATAACATTAATAATAATAATACTAATAGTACTAAATTTGCTTATATGCAAACGCTTAATTAAGGTAACAGTTGTTTGGTTTCTTGCTTATATCTCGAAAACAGTTACTCCTATCAATTTTTATCTCTTAATTAAAATTAAAGCTGACAAAATTTCCTACAAAATAGTTATTTGCATTTTTTATGTAGGACTAACCATAAGCGAGATATATGATTGAAAATAATTAATATTTAAAAAAAAAGTGCTTTAACAGAAAATGTCTTGTGATTTAAAATACACTTAATTTATTGGGTCCAACACTTTATTAGAGGAAAAAGGAGGTGACATAAAAGTCACTGAAGTCTTTAGAGTCGTTTTTAAATGCTGCATCTTCGACTTCGTCTCATACATTGAAAACTGTTTTACATTTTTGTTCAGTAACTGTAACAGTTTTCACTTTGGTTTTTTGCTTATATTTCGAAAACCGTTACTCCTATCAAATTTTATCTTTTTTTCAAAATTAAAGCGGATAAAATTTCCTACAAAATAGTTATTTGCAAATGTCCTGTAGGACGAACCATAGGCGAGTTATAGAGTTGGATATAAATAATCTTTAACAAAAATATGCTTTAAAATAAAATGTTTGTAAAACCGAAATTATACTAAATTAATTGGGTCTAACACTTTAGTAGAGAAAAAAGGAGAAGACATAAAAATCACCAAAGCCTTCAAAGTTGTTTTTAGTCGTCATATTAATAACAATAACATTAATAAAAATAATACTAATAGTACTAAATTTGCTTATATACAAGCGCTTAATTAAGGTAACAGTTTTTGGTTTCTTGCTTATATCTCGAAAACAGTTACTCCTATCAATTTTTATCTTTCTTTAAAAATTAAAGCTGATAAAATTTCCTACAAAATAGTTATTCGCATTTTTTTTGTAAGACCAACCATAAGCGAGTTATAGAGTTGGATATAAATATTCTTTAACAAAAATTTGCTTTAAAATAAAATGTTTGAATAACTGAAATTAAACTAAATTAATTGGGTCTAACACTTTAGTAGAGGAAAAAGGAGAAAACATAAAAGTCACTAAAGGTCTCAGAGTCGTCTTTAGTCGTCATATTAAAAACAATAACATTAATAATAATAATAATACTAATAGTACTAAATTTGCTTATATGCAAACGCTTAATTAAGGTAACAGTTTTTTGGTTTCTTGCTTATATCTCGAAAACAGTTACTCCTATCAATTTTTATCTCTTCACTAAAATTAAAGCTGACAAAATTTCCTACAAAATAGTTATTTGCATTTTTCATGTAGGACTAACCATAAGCGAGATATATGATTGAAAATAATTAATATTTTAAAAAAAAGTGCTTTAACATAAAATGTCTTGTGATTTAAAATACACTTAATTTATTGGGTCCAACACTTTATTAGAGGAAAAAGGAGGTGACATAAAAGTCACTGAAGTTTTTAGAGTCGTTTTTAAATGATGCATCTTCGACTTCGTCTCAAACATTGAAAACTGTATTATATTTTTGTTCAGTAACTGTAACAGTTTTCACTTTGGTTTTTTGCTTATATCTCGAAAACCGTTACTCCTATCAAATTTTATCTTTTTTTTAAAATTAAAGCGGATAAAATTTCCTACAAAATAGTTATTTGCAAATTTCCTGTAGGACGAACCATAGGCGAGTTATAGAGTTGGATATAAATAATCTTTAACAAAAATTTGCTTTAAAATAAAATGTTTGAAAAACCGAAATTAAACTAAATTAATTGGGTCTAACACTTTAGTAGAGAAAAAAGGAGAAGACATAAAAATCACCAAAATTTTCAAAGTTGTTTTTAGTTGTCATATTAATAACAATAACATTAATAATAATAATAATACTAATAGTACTAAATTTGCTTATATGCAAGCGCTTAATTAAGGTAACAGTTTTTGGTTTCTTGCTTATATCTCGAAAACAGTTACTTCTATCAATTTTTATCTTTCTTTAAAAATTAAAGCTGATAAAATTTCCTACAAAATAGTTATTCGCATTTCTTTTGTAGGACCAACCATAAGCGAGTTATAGAGTTGGATATAAATATTCTTTAACAAAAATTTGCTTTAAAATAAAATGTTTGAATAACTGAAATTAAACTAAATTAATTGGGTCTAACACTTTAGTAGAGGAAAAAGGAGAAGACATAAAAGTCACTAAAGGTTTCAGAGTCGTCTTTAGTCGTCATATTAATAACAATAACATTAATAATAATAATACTAATAGTACTAAATTTGCTTATATGCAAACGCTTAATTAAGGTAACAGTTGTTTGGTTTCTTGCTTATATCTCGAAAACAGTTACTCCTATCAATTTTTATCTCTTTATTAAAATTAAAGCTTACAAAATTTCCTACAAAATAGTTATTTGCATTTTTCATGTAGGACTAACCATAAGCGAGATATATGATTGAAAATAATTAATATTTAAAAAAAAAGTGCTTTAACAGAAAATGTCTTGTGATTTAAAATACACTTAATTTATTGGGTCCAACACTTTATTAGAGGAAAAAGGAGGTGACATAAAAGTCACTGAAGTCTTTAGAGTCGTTTTTAAATGCTGCATCTTCGACTTCGTCTCATACATTGAAAACTGTATTACATTTTTGTTCAGTAACTGTAACAGTTTTCACTTTGGTTTTTTGCTTATATTTCGAAAACCGTTACTCCTATCAAATTTTATCTTTTTTTCAAAATTAAAGCGGTTAAAATTTCCTACAAAATAATTATTTGCAAATGTCCTGTAGGACGAACCATAGGCGAGTTATAGAGTTGGATATAAATAATCTTTAACAAAAATATGCTTTAAAATAAAATGTTTGTAAAACCGAAATTAAACTAAATTAATTGGGTCTAACACTTTAGTAGAGAAAAAAGGAGAAGACATAAAAATCACCAAAGCCTTCAAAGTTGTTTTTAGTCGTCATATTAATAACAATAATATTAATAATAATAATAATACTAATAGTCCTAATTTTGCTTATATACAAGCGCTTAATTAAGGTAACAGTTTTTGGTTTCTTGCTTATATCTCGAAAACAGTTACTCCTATCAATTTTTATCTTTCTTTAAAAATTAAAGCTGATAAAATTTCCTACAAAATAGTTATTCGCATTTTTTTTGTAAGACCAACCATAAGCGAGTTATAGAGTTGGATATAAATATTCTTTAACAAAAATTTGCTTTAAAATAAAATGTTTGAATAACTGAAATTAAACTAAATTAATTGGGTCTAACACTTTAGTAGAGGAAAAAGGAGAAGACATAAAAGTCACTAAAAGTCTCAGAGTCGTCTTTAGTCGTCATATTAAAAACAATAACATTAATAATAATAATAATACTAATAGTACTAAATTTGCTTATATGCAAACGCTTAATTAAGGTAACAGTTTTTTGGTTTCTTGCTTATATCTCGAAAACAGTTACTCCTATCAATTTTTATCTCTTCACTAAAATTAAAGCTGACAAAATTTCCTACAAAATAGTTATTTGCATTTTTCATGTAGGACTAACCATAAGCGAGATATATGATTGACAATAATTAATATTTAAAAAAAAATTGCTTTAACATAAAATGTCTTGTGATTTAAAATACACTTAATTTATTGGGTCCAACACTTTATTAGAGGAAAAAGGAGGTGACATAAAAGTCACTGAAGTCTTTAGAGTCGTTTTTAAATGATGCATCTTCGACTTCGTCTCAAACATTGAAAACTGTATTATATTTTTGTTCAGTAACTGTAACAGTTTTCACTTTGGTTTTTTGCTTATATCTCGAAAACCGTTACTCCTATCAAATTTTATCTTTTTTTTAAAATTAAAGCGGATAAAATTTCCTACAAAATAGTTATTTGCAAATTTCCTGTAGGACGAACCATAGACGAGTTATAGAGTTGGATATAAATAATCTTTAACAAAAATTTGCTTTAAAATAAAATGTTTGAAAAACCGAAATTAAACTAAATTAATTGGGTCTAACACTTTAGTAGAGAAAAAAGGAGAAGACATAAAAATCACCAAAATCTTCAAAGTTGTTTTTAGTTGTCATATTAATAACAATAACATTAATAATAATAATACTAATAGTACTAAATTTGCTTATATGCAAGCGCTTAATTAAGGTAAGAGTTTTATGGTTTCTTGCTTATATCTCGAAAAAAGTTACTCCTATCAATTTTTATCTTTTTACTAATAATAAAGCTGATAAAATTTGCAACAAAATAGTTATTTGCATTTTTCTTGTAGGATCAACCATAAGTGAGTTATAGAGTTGGATATTAATAATATTCAACAAAAATTTGCTTTAAAATAAAATGTTTGAAAAACTGAAATTAAACTAAATTAATTGGGTCTAGCATTTTAGTAGAGGAAAAAGGAGGAGACATAAAAGTCACTAAAGTTTTCAGAGTCGTCTTTAGTCGTCATATTAATAACAATAACATTAATAATAATAATACTTATAGTACTAAATTTGCTTATATGCATGCGCTTAATTAAGGTAACAGTTTTTTGGTTTCTTGCTTATATCTCGAAAACAGTTACTCCTTTCAATTTTTATCTTTCTTTAAAAATTAAAGCTGATAAAATTTCATACAAAATAGTTATTTGCATTTCTTTTGTAGGACCAACCATAAGCGAGTTATAGAGTTGGATATAAATAATCTTTAACAAAAATTTGCTTTAAAATAAAATGTTTGAAAAACCGAAATTAAACTAAATCAATTGGGTCTAACACATTAGTAGAGAAAAAAGGAGAAGACATAAAAATCACCAAAGTCTTCAAAGTTGTTTTTAGTCGTCATACTAATAACAATAACATTAATAATAATAATACTAATAGTACTAAATTTGCTTATATACAAGCCCTTAATTAAGGTAACAGTTTTTGGTTTCTTGCTTATATCTCGAAAACAGTTACTCCTATCAATTTTTATCTTTCTTTAAAAATTAAAGCTGATAAAATTTCCTACAAAATAGTTATTCGCATTTCTTTTGTAAGACCAACCATAAGCGAGTTATAGAGTTGGATATAAATAATATTTAACAAAAATTTGCTTTAAAATAAAATGTTTGAATAACTGAAATTAAACTAAATTAATTGGGTCTAACACTTTAGTGGAGGAAAAAGGAGAAGACATAAAAGTCACTAAAGGTTTCAGAGTCGTCTTTAGTCGTCATATTAATAACAATAACATTAATAATAATAATACTAATAGTACTAAATTTGCTTATATGCAAACGCTTAATTAAGGTAACAGTTGTTTGGTTTCTTGCTTATATCTCGAAAACAGTTACTCCTATCAATTTTTATCTCTTTACTAAAATTAAAGCTGATAAAATTACCTACAAAATAGTTATTTGCATTTTTCATGTAGGACTAACCATAAGCGAGATATATGATTGAAAATAATTAATATTTAAAAAAAAAGTGCTTTAACAGAAAATGTCTTGTGATTTAAAATACACTTAATTTATTGGGTCCAACACTTTATTAGAGGAAAAAGGAGGTGACATAAAAGTCACTGAAGTCTTTAGAGTCGTTTTTAAATGCTGCATCTTCGACTTCGTCTTAAACATTGAAAACTGTATTACATTTTTGTTCAGTAACTGTAACAGTTTTCACTTTGGTTTTTTGCTTATATCTCGAAAACCGTTACTCCTATCAAATTTTATCTTTTTTTCAAAATTAAAGCGGATAAAATTTCCTACAAAATAGTTATTTGCAAATTTCCTGTAGGACGAACCATAGGCGAGTTATAGAGTTGGATATAAATAATCTTTAACAAAAATTTGCTTTAAAATAAAATGTTTGAAAAACCGAAATTAAACTAAATTAATTGGGTCTAACACTTTAGTTGAGAAAAAAGGAGAAGACATAAAAATCACCAGTCTTCAAAGTTGTTTTTAGTCGTCATATTAATAACAATAACATTAATAATAATAATACTAATAGTACTAAATTTGCTTATATGCAAGCGCTTAATTAAGGTAAGAGTTTTTTGGTTTCTTGCTTATATCTCGAAAACAGTTACTCCTATCAATTTTTATCTTTTTACTAATAATAAAGCTGATAAAATTTGCAACAAAATAGTTATTTGCATTTTTCTTGTAGGATCAACCATAAGCGAGTTATAGAGTTGGATATTAATAATATTCAACAAAAATTTGCTTTAAAATAAAATGTTTGAAAAACTGAAATTAAACTAAATTAATTGGGTCTAGCATTTTAGTAGAGGAAAAAGGAGGAGACATAAAAGTCACTAAAGTTTTCAGAGTCGTCTTTAGTCGTCATATTAATAACAATAACATTAATAATAATAATACTTATAGTACTAAATTTGCTTATATGCATGCGCTTAATTAAGGTAACAGTTTTTTGGTTTCTTGCTTATATCTCGAAAACAGTTACTCCTATCAATTTTTATCTCTTTATTAAAATTAAAGCTGACAAAATTTCCTACAAAATAGTTATTTGCATTTTTCATGTAGGACTAACCATAAGCGAGATATATGATTGACAATAATTAATATTTAAAAAAAAAGTGCTTTAACAGAAAATGTCTTGTGATTTAAAATACACTTAATTTATTGGGTCTAACACTTTATTAGAGGAAAAAGGAGGTGACATAAAAGTCACTGAAGTCTTTAGAGTCGTTTTTAAATGCTGCATCTTCGACTTCGTCTCAAACATTGAAAACTGTATTACATTTTTGTTCAGTAACTGTAACAGTTTTCACTTTGGTTTTTTGCTTATATCTCGAAAACCGTTACTCCTATCAAATTTTATCTTTTTTTCAAAATTAAAGCGGATAAAATTTCCTACAAAATAGTTATTTGCAAATTTCCTGTAGGACGAACCATAGGCGAGTTATAGAGTTGGATATAAATAATTTTTAACAAAAATTTGCTTTAAAATAAAATGTTTGAAAAACTGAAATTAAACTAAATTAATTGGGTCTAGCATTTTAGTAGAGGAAAAAGGAGGAGACATAAAAGTCACTAAAATTTTCAGAGTCGTCTTTAGTCGTCATATTAATAACAATAACATTAATAATAATAATACTTATAGTACTAAATTTGCTTATATGCATGCGCTTAATTAAGGTAACAGTTTTTTGGTTTCTTGCTTATATCTCGAAAACAGTTACTCCTATTAATTTTTATCTTTTTTTAAAAATTAAAGCTGATAAAATTTCATACAAAATAGTTATTTGCATTTCTTTTGTAGGACCAACCATAAGCGAGTTATAGAGTTGGATATAAATAATCTTTAACAAAAATTTGCTTTAAAATAAAATGTTTGAAAAACCGAAATTAAACTAAATTAATTGGGTCTAACACTTTAGTAGAGAAAAAAGGAGAAGACATAAAAATCACCAAAGTCTTCAAAGTTGTTTTTAGTCGTCATATTAATAACAATAACATTAATAATAATAATACTAATAGTACTAAATTTGCTTATATGCAAACGCTTAATTAAGGTAACAGTTGTTTGGTTTCTTGCTTATATCTCGAAAACAGTTACTCTTATCAATTTTTATCTCTTTACTAAAATTAAAGCTGACAAAATTTCCTACAAAATAGTTATTTGCATTTTTCATGTAGGACTAACCATAAGCGAGATATATGATTGAAAATAATTAATATTTAAAAAAAAAGTGCTTTAACAGAAAATGTCTTGTGATTTAAAATACACTTAATTTATTGGGTCCAACACTTTATTAGAGGAAAAAGGAGGTGACATAAAAGTCACTGAAGTCTTTAGAGTCGTTTTTAAATGCTGCATCTTCGACTTCGTCTCAAACATTGAAAACTGTATTACATTTTTGTTCAGTAACTGTAACAGTTTTCACTTTGGTTTTTTGCTTATATTTCGAAAACCGTTACTCCTATCAAATTTTATCTTTTTTTCAAAATTAAAGCGGATAAAATTTCCTACAAAATAGTTATTTGCAAATGTCCTGTAGGACGAACCATAGGCGAGTTATAGAGTTGGATATAAATAATCTTTAACAAAAATTTGCTTTAAAATAAAATGTTTGAAAAACCGAAATTAAACTAAATTAATTGGGTCTAACACTTTAGTTGAGAAAAAAGGAGAAGACATAAAAATCACCAAAGTCTTCAAAGTTGTTTTTAGTCGTCATATTAATAACAATAACATTAATAATAATAATACTAATAGTACTAAATTTGCTTATATGCAAGCGCTTAATTAAGGTAAGAGTTTTTTGGTTTCTTGCTTATATCTCGAAAACAGTTACTCCTATCAATTTTTATCTTTTTACTAATAATAAAGCTGATAAAATTTGCAACAAAATAGTTATTTGCATTTTTCTTGTAGGATCAACCATAAGCGAGTTATAGAGTTGGATATTAATAATATTCAACAAAAATTTGCTTTAAAATAAAATGTTTGAAAAACTGAAATTAAACTAAATTAATTGGGTCTAGCATTTTAGTAGAGGAAAAAGGAGGAGACATAAAAGTCACTAAAGTTTTCAGAGTCGTCTTTAGTCGTCATATTAATAACAATAACATTAATAATAATAATACTTATGGTACTAAATTTGCTTATATGCATGCGCTTAATTAAGGTAACAGTTTTTTGGTTTCTTGCTTATATCTCGAAAACAGTTACTCCTATCAATTTTTATCTTTCTTTAAAAATTAAAGCTGATAAAATTTCATACAAAATAGTTATTTGCATTTCTTTTGTAGGACCAACCATAAGCGAGTTATAGAGTTGGATATAAATAATCTTTAACAAAAATTTGCTTTAAAATAAAATGTTTGAAAAACCGAAATTAAACTAAATTAATTGGGTCTAACACTTTAGTAGAGAAAAAAGGAGAAGACATAAAAATCACCAAAGTCTTCAAAGTTGTTTTTAGTCGTCATATTAATAACAATAACATTAATAATAATAATACTAATAGTACTAAATTTGCTTATATGCAAACGCTTAATTAAGGTAACAGTTGTTTGGTTTTTTGCTTATATCTCGAAAACAGATACTCTTATCAATTTTTATCTCTTTACTAAAATTAAAGCTGACAAAATTTCCTACAAAATAGTTATTTGCATTTTTCATGTAGGACTAACCATAAGCGAGATATATGATTGAAAATAATTAATATTTAAAAAAAAGTGCTTTAACAGAAAATGTCTTGTGATTTAAAAAACACTTAATTTATTGGGTCCAACACTTTATTAGAGGAAAAAGGAGGTGACATAAAAGTCACTGAAGTCTTTAGAGTCGTTTTTAAATGCTGCATCTTCGACTTCGTCTCAAACATTGAAAACTGTATTACATTTTTGTTCAGTAACTGTAACAGTTTTCACTTTGGTTTTTTGCTTATATCTCGAAAACCGTTACTCCTATCAAATTTTATCTTTTTTTCAAAATTAAAGCGGATAAAATTTCCTACAAAATAGTTAATTGCAAATTTCCTGTAGGACGAACCATAGGCGAGTTATAGAGTTGGATATAAATAATTTTTAACAAAAATTTGCTTTAAAATATAATGTTTGAAAAACTGAAATTAAACTAAATTAATTGGGTCTAGCATTTTAGTAGAGAAAAAAGGAGGAGACATAAAAGTCACTAAAGTTTTCAGAGTCGTCTTTAGTCGTCATATTAATAACAATAACATTAATAATAATAATACTTATAGTACTAAATTTGCTTATATGCATGCGCTTAATTAAGGTAACAGTTTTTTGGTTTCTTGCTTATATCTCGAAAACAGTTACTCCTATCAATTTTTATCTTTTTTTAAAAATTAAAGCTGATAAAATTTCATACAAAATAGTTATTTGCATTTCTTTTGTAGGACCAACCATAAGCGAGTTATAGAGTTGGATATAAATAATCTTTAACAAAAATTTGCTTTAAAATAAAATGTTTGAAAAACCGAAATTAAACTAAATTAATTGGGTCTAACACTTTAGTAGAGAAAAAAGGAGAAGACATAAAAATCACCAAAGTCTTCAAAGTTGTTTTTAGTCGTCATATTAATAACAATAACATTAATAATAATAATACTAATAGTACTAAATTTGCTTATATGCAAACGCTTAATTAAGGTAACAGTTGTTTGGTTTCTTGCTTATATCTCGAAAACAGTTACTCTTATCAATTTTTATCTCTTTACTAAAATTAAAGCTGACAAAATTTCCTACAAAATAGTTATTTGCATTTTTCATGTAGGACTAACCATAAGCGAGATATATGATTGAAAATAATTAATATTTAAAAAAAAAGTGCTTTAACAGAAAATGTCTTGTGATTTAAAATACACTTAATTTATTGGGTCCAACACTTTATTAGAGGAAAAAGGAGGTGACATAAAAGTCACTGAAGTCTTTAGAGTCGTTTTTAAATGCTGCATCTTCGACTTCGTCTCAAACATTGAAAACTGTATTACATTTTTGTTCAGTAACTGTAACAGTTTTCACTTTGGTTTTTTGCTTATATCTCGAAAACCGTTACTCCTATCAAATTTTATCTTTTTTTCAAAATTAAAGCGGATAAAATTTCCTACAAAATAGTTATTTGCAAATTTCCTGTAGGACGAACCATAGGCGAGTTATAGAGTTGGATATAAATAATCTTTAACAAAAATTTGCTTTAAAATAAAATGTTTGAAAAACCGAAATTAAACTAAATTAATTGGGTCTAACACTTTAGTTGAGAAAAAAGGAGAAGACATAAAAATCACCAAAGTCTTCAAAGTTGTTTTTAGTCGTCATATTAATAACAATAACATTAATAATAATAATACTAATAGTACTAAATTTGCTTATATGCAAGCGCTTAATTAAGGTAAGAGTTTTTTGGTTTCTTGCTTATATCTCGAAAACAGTTACTCCTATCAATTTTTATCTTTTTACTAATAATAAAGCTGATAAAATTTGCAACAAAATAGTTATTTGCATTTTTCTTGTAGGATCAACCATAAGCGAGTTATAGAGTTGGATATTAATAATATTCAACAAAAATTTGCTTTAAAATAAAATGTTTGAAAAACTGAAATTAAACTAAATTAATTGGGTCTAGCATTTTAGTAGAGGAAAAAGGAGGAGACATAAAAGTCACTAAAGTTTTCAGAGTCGTCTTTAGTCGTCATATTAATAACAATAACATTAATAATAATAATACTTATGGTACTAAATTTGCTTATATGCATGCGCTTAATTAAGGTAACAGTTTTTTGGTTTCTTGCTTATATCTCGAAAACAGTTACTCCTATCAATTTTTATCTTTCTTTAAAAATTAAAGCTGATAAAATTTCATACAAAATAGTTATTTGCATTTCTTTTGTAGGACCAACCATAAGCGAGTTATAGAGTTGGATATAAATAATCTTTAACAAAAATTTGCTTTAAAATAAAATGTTTGAAAAACCGAAATTAAACTAAATTAATTGGGTCTAACACTTTAGTAGAGAAAAAAGGAGAAGACATAAAAATCACCAAAGTCTTCAAAGTTGTTTTTAGTCGTCATATTAATAACAATAACATTAATAATAATAATACTAATAGTACTAAATTTGCTTATATGCAAACGCTTAATTAAGGTAACAGTTGTTTGGTTTCTTGCTTATATCTCGAAAACAGATACTCTTATCAATTTTTATCTCTTTACTAAAATTAAAGCTGACAAAATTTCCTACAAAATAGTTATTTGCATTTTTCATGTAGGACTAACCATAAGCGAGATATATGATTGAAAATAATTAATATTTAAAAAAAAGTGCTTTAACAGAAAATGTCTTGTGATTTAAAAAACACTTAATTTATTGGGTCCAACACTTTATTAGAGGAAAAAGGAGGTGACATAAAAGTCACTGAAGTCTTTAGAGTCGTTTTTAAATGCTGCATCTTCGACTTCGTCTCAAACATTGAAAACTGTATTACATTTTTGTTCAGTAACTGTAACAGTTTTCACTTTGGTTTTTTGCTTATATCTCGAAAACCGTTACTCCTATCAAATTTTATCTTTTTTTCAAAATTAAAGCGGATAAAATTTCCTACAAAATAGTTAATTGCAAATTTCCTGTAGGACGAACCATAGGCGAGTTATAGAGTTGGATATAAATAATTTTTAACAAAAATTTGCTTTAAAATATAATGTTTGAAAAACTGAAATTAAACTAAATTAATTGGGTCTAGCATTTTAGTAGAGAAAAAAGGAGGAGACATAAAAGTCACTAAAGTTTTCAGAGTCGTCTTTAGTCGTCATATTAATAACAATAACATTAATAATAATAATACTTATAGTACTAAATTTGCTTATATGCATGCGCTTAATTAAGGTAACAGTTTTTTGGTTTCTTGCTTATATCTCGAAAACAGTTACTCCTATCAATTTTTATCTTTTTTTAAAAATTAAAGCTGATAAAATTTCATACAAAATAGTTATTTGCATTTCTTTTGTAGGACCAACCATAAGCGAGTTATAGAGTTGGATATAAATAATCTTTAACAAAAATTTGCTTTAAAATAAAATGTTTGAAAAACCGAAATTAAACTAAATTAATTGGGTCTAACACTTTAGTAGAGAAAAAAGGAGAAGACATAAAAATCACCAAAGTCTTCAAAGTTGTTTTTAGTCGTCATATTAATAACAATAACATTAATAATAATAATACTAATAGTACTAAATTTGCTTATATGCAAACGCTTAATTAAGGTAACAGTTGTTTGGTTTCTTGCTTATATCTCGAAAACAGTTACTCTTATCAATTTTTATCTCTTTACTAAAATTAAAGCTGACAAAATTTCCTACAAAATAGTTATTTGCATTTTTCATGTAGGACTAACCATAAGCGAGATATATGATTGAAAATAATTAATATTTAAAAAAAAAGTGCTTTAACAGAAAATGTCTTGTGATTTAAAATACACTTAATTTATTGGGTCCAACACTTTATTAGAGGAAAAAGGAGGTGACATAAAAGTCACTGAAGTCTTTAGAGTCGTTTTTAAATGCTGCATCTTCGACTTCGTCTCAAACATTGAAAACTGTATTACATTTTTGTTCAGTAACTGTAACAGTTTTCACTTTGGTTTTTTGCTTATATCTCGAAAACCGTTACTCCTATCAAATTTTATCTTTTTTTCAAAATTAAAGCGGATAAAATTTCCTACAAAATAGTTATTTGCAAATTTCCTGTAGGACGAACCATAGGCGAGTTATAGAGTTGGATATAAATAATCTTTAACAAAAATTTGCTTTAAAATAAAATGTTTGAAAAACCGAAATTAAACTAAATTAATTGGGTCTAACACTTTAGTAGAGAAAAAAGGAGAAGACATAAAAATCACCAAAGTCTTCAAAGTTGTTTTTAGTCGTCATATTAATAACAATAACATTAATAATAATAATACTAATAGTACTAAATTTGCTTATATGCAAGCGCTTAATTAAGGTAAGAGTTTTTTGGTTTCTTGCTTATATCTCGAAAACAGTTACACCTATCAATTTTTATCTTTTTATTAATAATAATGCTGATAAAATTTGCAACAAAATAGTTATTTGCATTTTTCTTGTAGGATCAACCATAAGCGAGTTATAGAGTTGGATATTAATAATATTCAACAAAAATTTGCTTTAAAATAAAATGTTTGAAAAACTGAAATTAAACTAAATTAATTGGGTCTAGCATTTTAGTAGAGAAAAAAGGAGAAGACATAAAAGTCACTAAAGTTTTCAGAGTCGTCTTTAGTCGTTATTAATAACAATAACATTAATAATAATAATACTTATAGTACTAAATTTGCTTATATGCATGCGCTTAATTAAGGTAACAGTTTTTTGGTTTCTTGCTTATATCTCGAAAACAGTTACTCCTATCAATTTTTATCTCTTTACTAAAATTAAAGCTGACAAAATTTCCTACAAAATAGTTATTTGCATTTTTCATGTAGGACTAACCATAAGCGAGATATATGACTGACAATAATTAATATTTAAAAAAAAAGTGCTTTAACAGAAAATGTCTTGTGATTTAAAATACACTTAATTTATTGGGTCCAACACTTTATTAGAGGAAAAAGGAGGTGACATAAAAGTCACTGAAGTCTTTAGAGTCGTTTTTAAATGCTGCATCTTCGACTTCGTCTCAAACATTGAAAACTGTATTACATTTTTGTTCAGTAACTGTAACAGTTTTCACTTTGGTTTTTTGCTTATATCTCGAAAACCGTTACTCCTATCAAATTTTATCTTTTTTTCAAAATTAAAGCGGATAAAATTTCCTACAAAATAGTTATTTGCAAATTTCCTGTAGGACGAACCATAGGCGAGTTATAGAGTTGGATATAAATAATCTTTAACAAAAATTTGCTTTAAAATAAAATGTTTGAAAAACCGAAATTAAACTAAATTAATTGGGTCTAACACTTTAGTAGAGAAAAAAGGAGAAGACATAAAAATCACCAAAGTCTTCAAAGTTGTTTTTAGTCGTCATATTAATAACAATAACATTAATAATAATAATACTAATAGTACTAAATTTGCTTATATGCAAGCGCTTAATTAAGGTAAGAGTTTTTTGGTTTCTTGCTTATATCTCGAAAACAGTTACTCCTATCAATTTTTATCTTTTTACTAATAATAAAGCTGATAAAATTTGCAACAAAATAGTTATTCGCATTTCTTTTGTAGGACCAACCATAAGCGAGTTATAGAGTTGGATATAAATATTCTTTAACAAAAATTTGCTTTAAAATAAAATGTTTGAATAACCGAAATTAAACTAAATTAATTGGGTCTAACACTTTAGTAGAGAAAAAAGGAGAAGACATAAAAATCACCAAAGTCTTCAAAGTTGTTTTTAGTCGTCATATTAATAACAATAACATTAATAATAATAATACTAATAGTACTAAATTTGCTTATATACAAGCGCTTAATTAAGGTAACAGTTTTTGGTTTCTTGCTTATATCTCGAAAACAGTTACTCCTATCAATTTTTATCTTTCTTTAAAAATTAAAGCTGATAAAATTTCCTACAAAATAGTTATTCGCATTTTTTTTGTAAGACCAACCATAAGCGAGTTATAGAGTTGGATATAAATATTCTTTAACAAAAATTTGCTTTAAAATAAAATGTTTGAATAACTGAAATTAAACTAAATTAATTGGGTCTAACACTTTAGTAGAGGAAAAAGGAGAAGACATAAAAGTCACTAAAGGTCTCAGAGTCGTTTTTAGTCGTCATATTAATAACAATAGCATTATTAATAATAATAATACTAATAGTACTAAATTTGCTTATATGTAAACGCTTAATTAAGGTAACAGTTTTTTGGTTCCTTGCTTATATCTCGAAAACAGTTACTCCTATCAATTTTTATCTTTCTTTAAAAATTAAAGCTGATAAAATTTCATACAAAATAGTTATTTGCATTTCTTTTGTAGGACCAACCATAAGCGAGTTATAGAGTTGGATATAAATAATCTTTAACAAAAATTTGCTTTAAAATAAAATGTTTGAAAAACCGAAATTAAACTAAATTAATTGGGTCTAACACTTTAGTAGAGAAAAAAGGAGAAGACATAAAAATCACCAAAGTCTTCAAAGTTGTTTTTAGTCGTCATATTATTAACAATAACATTAATAATAATAATACTAATAGTACTAAATTTGCTTATATGCAAACGCTTAATTAAGGTAACACTTGTTTGGTTTCTTGCTTATATCTCGAAAACAGTTACTCTTATCAATTTATATCTCTTTACTAAAATTAAAGCCGACAAAATTTCCTACAAAATAGTTATTTGCATTTTTCATGTAGGACTAACCATAAGCAAGATATATGATTGAAAATAATTAATATTTAAAAAAAAAGTGCTTTAACAGAAAATGTCTTGTGATTTAAAATACACTTAATTTATTGGGTCCAACACTTTATTAGAGGAAAAAGGAGGTGACATAAAAGTCACTGAAGTCTTTAGAGTCGTTTTTAAATGCTGCATCTTCGACTTCGTCTCAAACATTGAAAACTGTATTACATTTTTGTTCAGTAACTGTAACAGTTTTCACTTTGGTTTTTTGCTTATATTTCGAAAACCGTTACTCCTATCAAATTTTATCTTTTTTTCAAAATTAAAGCGGATAAAATTTTCTACAAAATAGTTATTTGCAAATGTCCTGTAGGACGAACCATAGGCGAGTTATAGAGTTGGATATAAATAATCTTTAACAAAAATTTGCTTTAAAATAAAATGTTTGAAAAACTGAAATTAAACTAAATTAATTGGGTCTAACACTTTAGTAGAGGAAAAAGGAGAAGACATAAAAGTCACTAAAGGTTTCAGAGTCGTCTTTAGTCGTCATATTAATAACAATAACATTAAAATAATAATAATACTAATAGTACTAAATTTGCTTATATGCAAACGCTTAATTAAGGTAACAGTTGTTTGGTTTCTTGCTTATATCTCGAAAACAGTTACTCCTATCAATTTTTATCTTTCTTTAAAAATTAAAGCTGATAAAATTTCCTACAAAATAGTTAATTGCAAATGTCCTGTAGGACGAACCATAGGCGAGTTATAGAGTTGGATATAAATAATCTTTAACAAAAATTTGCTTTAAAATAAAATGTTTGAAAAACCGAAATTAAACTAAATTAATTGGGTCTAACACTTTAGTAGAGAAAAAAGGAGAAGACATAAAAATCACCAAAGTCTTCAAAGTTGTTTTTAGTCGTCATATTAATAACAATAACATTAATAATAATAATACTAATAGTACTAAATTTGCTTATATGCAAGCGCTTAATTAAGGTAAGAGTTTTTTGGTTTCTTGCTTATATCTCGAAAACAGTTACTCCTATCAATTTTTATTTTTTTACTAATAATAAAGCTGATAAAATTTGCAACCAAATAGTTATTTGCATTTTTCTTGTAGAACCAACCATAAGCGAGTTATAGAGTTGGATATAAATAATAATTAACAAAAATTTGCTTTAAAATAAGATGTTTGAAAAACTGAAACTATACTAAATTGTGTCTAACACTTTAGTAGAGGAAAAAGAAGAAGACATAAAAGTCACTAAAGGTTTCAGAGTCGTCTTTAGTCGTCATATTAATATCAATAACATTAATAATAATAATACTAATAGTACTAAATTTGCTTATATGCAAACGCTTAATTAAGGTAACAGTTTTTTGGTTTCTTGCTTATATCTCGAAAACAGTTACTCCTATCAATTTTTATCTTTTTTTAAAAATTAAAGCTGATAAAATTTCCTACAAAACAGTTATTCGCATTTCTTTTGTAGGACCAACCATAAGCGAGTTATAGAGTTGGATATAAATATTCTTTAACAAAAATTTGCTTTAAAATAAAATGTTTGAATAACTGAAATTAAACTAAATTAATTGGGTCTAACACTTTAGTAGAGGAAAAAGGAGAAAACATAAAAGTCACTGAAGGTTTCAGAGTCGTCTTTAGTCGTCATATTAATAACAATAACATTAAAATAATAATAATACTAATAGTACTAAATTTGCTTATATGCAAACGCTTAATTAAGGTAACAGTTGTTTGGTTTCTTGCTTATATCTCGAAAACAGTTACTCCTATCAATTTTTATTTTTTCACTAAAATTAAAGCTGACAAAATTTCCTACAAAATAGTTATTTGCATTTTTCATGTAGGACTAACCATAAGCGAGATATATGATTGAAAATAATTAATATTTAAAAAAAAAGTGCTTTAACAGAAAATGTCTTGTGATTTAAAATACACTTAATTTATTGGGTCCAACACATTATTAGAGGAAAAAGGAGGTGACATAAAAGTCACTGAAGTCTTTAGAGTCGTTTTTATATGCTGCATCTTCGACTTCGTCTCAAACATTGAAAACTGTATTACATTTTTGTTCAGTAACTGTAACAGTTTTCACTTTGGTTTTTTGCTTATATCTCGAAAACCGTTACTCCTATCAAATTTTATCTTTTTTTCCAAATTAAAGCGGATAAAATTTCCTACAAAATAGTTATTTGCAAATTTCCTGTAGGACGAACCATAGGCGAGTTATAGAGTTGGATATAAATAATCTTTAACAAAAATTTGCTTTAAAATAAAATGTTTGAAAAACCGAAATTAAACTAAATTAATTGGGTCTAACGCTTTAGTAGAGAAAAAAGGAGAAGACATAAAAATCACCAAAGTCTTCAAAGTTGTTTTTAGTCGTCATATTAATAACAATAACATTAATAATAATAATACTAATAGTACTAAATTTGCTTATATGCAAGCGCTTAATTAAGGTAAGAGTTTTTTGGTTTCTTGCTTATATCTCGAAAACAGTTACTCCTATCAATTTTTATCTTTTTACTAATAATAAAGCTGATAAAATTTGCAACAAAATAGTTATTTGCATTTTTCTTGTAGGATCAACCATAAGCGAGTTATAGAGTTGGATATTAATAATATTCAACAAAAATTTGCTTTAAAATAAAATGTTTGAAAAACTGAAATTAAACTAAATTAATTGGGTCTAGCATTTTAGTAGAGGAAAAAGGAGAAGACATAAAAATCACTAAAGTTTTCAGAGTCGTCTTTAGTCGTCATATTAATAACAATAACATTAATAATAATAATACTTATAGTACTAAATTTGCTTATATGCATGCGCTTAATTAAGGTAACAGTTTTTTGGTTTCTTGCTTATATCTCGAAAACAGTTACTCCTATCAATTTTTATTTTTTTACTAAAATTAAAGCTGACAAAATTTCCTACAAAATAATTATTTGCATTTTTCATGTAGGACTAACCATAAGCGAGATATATGATTGACAATAATTAATATTTAAAAAAAAAGTGCTTTAACAGAAAATGTCTTGTGATTTAAAATACACTTAATTTATTGGGTCCAACACTTTATTAGAGGAAAAGGGATGTGACATAAAAGTCACTGAAGTCTTTAGAGTCGTTTTTAAATGCTGCATCTTCGACTTCGTCTCAAACATTGAAAACTGTATTACATTTTTGTTCAGTAACTGTAACAGTTTTCACTTTGGTTTTTTGCTTATATTTCGAAAACCGTTACTCCTATCAAATTTTATCTTTTTTTCAAAATTAAAGCGGATAAAATTTCCTACAAAATAGTTATTTGCAAATTTCCTGTAGGACGAACCATAGGCGAGTTATAGAGTTGGATATAAATAATTTTTAACAAAAATTTGCTTTAAAATAAACTGTTTGAAAAACTGAAATTAAACTAAATTAATTGGGTCTAGCATTTTAGTAGAGGAAAAAGGAGGAGACATAAAAGTCACTAAAGTTTTCAGAGTCGTCTTTAGTCGTCATATTAATAACAATAACATTAATAATAATAATACTTATAGTACTAAATTTGCTTATATGCATGCGCTTAATTAAGGTAACAGTTTTTTGGTTTCTTGCTTATATCTCGAAAACAGTTACTCCTATCAATTTTTATCTTTCTTTAAAAATTAAAGCTGATAAAATTTCATACAAAATAGTCATTTTCATTTCTTTTGTAGGACCAACCATAAGCGAGTTATAGAGTTGGATATAAATAATCTTTAACAAAAATTTGCTTTAAAATAAAATGTTTGAAAAACCGAAATTAAACTAAATTAATTGGGTCTAACACTTTAGTAGAGAAAAAAGGAGAAGACATAAAAATCAACAAAGTTTTCAAAGTTGTTTTTAGTCGTCATATTAATAACAATAACATTAATAATAATAATACTAATAGTACTAAATTTGCTTATATGCAAACGCTTAATTAAGGTAACAGTTGTTTGGTTTCTTGCTTATATCTCGAAAACAGTTACTCTTATCAATTTTTATCTCTTTACTAAAATTAATGCTGACAAAATTTCCTACAAAATAGTTATTTGCATTTTTCATGTAGGACTAACCATAAGCGAGATATATGATTGAAAGTAATTAATATTTAAAAAAAAAGTGCTTTAACAGAAAATGTCTTGTGATTTAAAATACACTTAATTTATTGAGTCCAACACTTTATTAGAGGAAAAAGGAGGTGACATAAAAGTCACTGAAGTCTTTAGAGTCGTTTTTAAATGCTGCATCTTCGACTTCGTCTCAAACATTGAAAACTGTATTACATTTTTGTTCAGTAACTGTAACAGTTTTCACTTTGGTTTTTTGCTTATATTTCGAAAACCGTTACTCCTATCAAATTTTATCTTTTTTTCAAAATTAAAGCGGATAAAATTTCCTACAAAATAGTTATTTGCAAATGTCCTGTAGGACAAACCATAGGCGAGTTATAGAGTTGGATATAAATAATCTTTAACAAAAATTTGCTTTAAAATAAAATGTTTGAAAAACCGAAATTAAACTAAATTAATTGGGTCTAACAATTTAGTAGAGAAAAAAGGAGAAGACATAAAAATCACCAAAGTCTTCAAAGTTGTTTTTTGTCGTCATATTAATAACAATAACATTAATAATAATAATACTAATAGTACTAAATTTGCTTATATACAAGCGCTTAATTAAGGTAACAGTTTTTGGTTTCTTGCTTATATCTCGAAATCAGTTACTCCTATCAATTTTTATCTTTCTTTAAAAATTAAAGCTGATAAAATTTCCTACAAAATAGTTATTCGCATTTCTTTTGTAAGACCAACCATAAGCGAGTTATAGAGTTGGATATAAATATTCTTTAACAAAAATTTGCTTTAAAATAAAATGTTTGAATAACTGAAATTAAACTAAATTAATTGGGTCTAACACTTTAGTAGAGGAAAAAGGAGAAGACATAAAAGTCACTAAAGGTTTCAGAGTCGTCGTTAGTCGTCATATTAATAACAATAACATTAATAATAATAATACTAATAGTACTAAATTTGCTTATATGCAAACGCTTAATTAAGGTAACAGTTTTTTGGTTTCTTGCTTATATCTCGAAAACAGTTACTCCTATCAATTTTTATCTCTTCACTAACATTAAAGCTGACAAAATTTCCTACAAAATAGTTATTTGCATTTTTCATGTAGGACTAACCATAAGCGAGATATATGATTGAAAATAATTAATATTTAAAAAAAAAGTGCTTTAACAGAAAATGTCTTGTGATTTAAAATACACTTAATTTATTGGGTCCAACACTTTATTAGAGGAAAAAGGAGGTGACATAAAAGTCACTGAAGTCTTTAGAGTCGTTTTTAAATGCTGCATCTTCGACTTCGTCTCAAACATTGAAAATTGTATTACATTTTTGTTCAGTAACTGTAACAGTTTTCACTTTGGTTTTTTGCTTATATCTCGAAAACCGTTACTCCTATCAAATTTTATCTTTTTTTCAAAATTAAAGCGGATAAAATTTCCTACAAAAAAGTTATTTACAAATTTCCTGTAGGACGAACCATAGGCGAGTTATAGAGTTGGATATAAATAATCTTTAACAAAAATTTGCTTTAAAATAAAATGTTTGAAAAACCGAAATTAAACTAAATTAATTGGGTCTAACACTTTAGTAGGGAAAAAAGGAGAAGACATAAAAATCACCAAAGTCTTCAAAGTTGTTTTTAGTCGTCATATTAATAACAATAACATTAATAATAATAATACTAATAGTACTAAATTTGCTTATATGCAAGCGCTTAATTAAGGTAAGAGTTTTTTGGTTTCTTGCTTATATCTCGAAAACAGTTATTCCTATCAATTTTTATCTTTCTTTAAAAATTAAAGCTGATAAAATTTCCTACAAAATAGTTATTCGCGTTTCTTTTGTAGGACCAACCATAAGCGAGTTATAGAGTTGGATATAAATAATCTTTAACAAAAATTTGCTTTAAAATAAAATGTTTGAAAAACCGAAATTAAACTAAATTAATTGGATCTAACACTTTAGTAGAGAAAAAAGGAGAAGACATAAAAATCACCAAAGTCTTTAAAGTTGTTTTCAGTCGTCATATTAATAACAATAACATTAATAATAATAATACTAATAGTACTAAATTTGCTTATATTCAAACGCTTAATTAAGGTAACAGTTGTTTGGTTTCTTGCTTATATCTCGAAAACAGTTACTCTTATCAATTTTTATCTCTTTGCTAAAATTAAAGCTGACAAAATTTCCTACAAAATAGTTATTTGCATTTTTCATGTAGGACTAACCATAAGCGAGATATATGATTGAAAATAATTAATATTTAAAAAAAAAGTGCTTTAACAGAAAATGTCTTGTGATTTAAAATACACTTAATTTATTGGGTCCAACACTTTATTAGAGGAAAAAGGAGGTGACATAAAAGTCACTGAAGTCTTTAGAGTCGTTTTTAAATGCTGCATCTTCGACTTCGTCTCAAACATTGAAAACTGTATTACATTTTTGTTCAGTAACTGTAACAGTTTTCACTTTGGTTTTTTGCTTATATTTCAAAAACCGTTACTCCTATCAAATTTTATCTTTTTTTTCAAAATTAAAGCGGATAAAATTTCCTACAAAATAGTAATTTGCAAATGTCCTGTAGGACGAACCATAGGCGAGTTATAGAGTTGGATATAAATAATCTTTAACAAAAATTTGCTTTAAAATAAAATGTTTGAAAAACCGAAATTAAACTAAATTAATTGGGTCTAACACTTTAGTAGAGAAAAAAGGAGAAGACATAAAAATCACCAAAGTCTTCAAAATTGTTTTTAGTCGTCATATTAATAACAATAACATTAATAATAATAATACTAATAGTACTAAATTTGCTTATATGCAAGCGCTTAATTAAGGTAAGAGTTTTTTGGTTTCTTGCTTATATCTCGAAAACAGTTACTCCTATCAATTTTTATTTTTTTACTAATAATAAAGCTGATAAAATTTGCAACAAAATAGTTATTTGCATTTTTCTTGTAGGATCAACCATAAGCAAGTTATAGAGTTGGATATTAATAATATTCAACAAAAATTTGCTTTAAAATAAAATGTTTGAAAAACTGAAATTAAACTAAATTAATTGGGTCTAGCATTTTAGTAGAGGAAAAAGGAGGAGACATAAAAGTCACTAAAGTTTTCAGAGTCGTCTTTAGTCGTCATATTAATAACAATAACATTAATAATAATAATACTAATAGTACTAAATTTGCTTATATGCAAGCGCTTAATTAAGGTAAGAGTTTTTTGGTTTCTTGCTTATATCTCGAAAACAGTTACTCCTATCAATTTTTATTTTTTTACTAATAATAAAGCTGATAAAATTTGCAACAAAATAGTTATTTGCATTTTTCTTGTAGGATCAACCATAAGCGAGTTATAGAGTTGGATATTAATAATATTCAACAAAAATTTGCTTTAAAATAAAATGTTTGAAAAACTGAAATTAAACTAAATCAATTGGGTCTAGCATTTTAGTAGAGGAAAAAGGAGGAGACATAAAAGTCACTAAAGTTTTCAGAGTCGTCTTTAGTCGTCATATTAATAACAAAAACATTAATAATAATAATACTTATAGTACTAAATTTGCTTATATGCATGCGCTGAATTAAGGTAACAGTTTTTTGGTTTCTTGCTTATATCTCGAAAACAGTTACTCCTATCAATTTTTATGTCTTTACTAAAATTAAAGCTGACAAAATTTCCTACAAAATAGTTATTTGCATTTTTCATGTAGGACTAACCATAAGCGAGATATATGATTGACAATAATTAATATTTAAAAAAAAAGTGCTTTAACAGAAAATGTCTTGTGATTTAAAATACACTTAATTTATTGGGTCTAACACTTTATTAGAGGAAAAAGGAGAAGACATAAAAGTCACTAAAGGTTTCAAAGTCGTCTTTAGTCGTCATATTAATAACAATAACATTAATAATAATAATACTAATAGTACTAAATTTGCTTATATGCAAACGCTTAATTAAGGTAACAGTTGTTTGGTTTCTTGCTTATATCTCGAAAACAGTTACTCCTATCAATTTTTATTTCTTTACTAAAATTAAAGCTGACAAAATTTCCTACAAAATAGTTATTTGCATTTTTCATGTAGGACTAACCATAAGCGAGATATATGATTGACAATAATTAATATTTAAAAAAAAAGTGCTTTAACAGAAAATGTCTTGTGATTTAAAATACGCTTAATTTATTGGGTCCAACACTTTATTAGAGAAAAAAGGAGGTGACATAAAAGTCACTGAAGTCTTTAGAGTCGTTTTTAAATGCTGCATCTTCGACTTCGTCTCAAACATTGAAAACTGTATTACATTTTTGTTCAGTAACTGTAACAGTTTTCACTTTGGTTTTTTGCTTATATTTCGAAAACCGTTACTCCTATCAAATTTTATCTTTTTTTCAAAATTAAAGCGGATAAAATTTTCTACAAAATAGTTATTTGCAAATGTCCTGTAGGACGAACCATAGGCGAGTTATAGAGTTGGATATAAATAATCTTTAACAAAAATTTGCTTTAAAATAAAATGTTTGAAAAACCGAAATTAAACTAAATTAATTGGGTCTAACACTTTAGTAGAGGAAAAAGGAGAAGACATAAAAGTCACTAAAGGTTTCAGAGTCGTCTTTAGTCGTCATATTAATAACAATAACATTAATAATAATAATACTAATAGTACTAAATTTGCTTATATGCAAACGCTTAATTAAGGTAACAGTTGTTTGGTTTCTTGCTTATATCTCGAAAACAGTTACTTCTATCAATTTTTAATTCTTTACTAAAATTAAAGCTGACAAAATTTCCTACAAAATAGTTATTTGCATTTTTCATGTAGGACTAACCATAAGCGAGATATATGATTGACAATAATTAATATTTAAAAAAAAAGTGCTTTAACAGAAAATGTCTTGTGATTTAAAATACACTTAATTTATTGGGTCCAACACTTTATTAGAGAAAAAAGAAGGTGACATAAAAGTCACTGAAGTCTTTAAAGTCGTTTTTAAATGCTGCCTCTTCGACTTCGTCTCAAACATTGAAAACTGTATTACATTTTTGTTCAGTAACAGTAACAGTCTTCACTTTGGTTTTTTGCTTATATCTCGAAAACCGTTACTCCTATCAAATTTTATCTTTTTTTCAAAATTAAAGCGGATAAAATTTCCTACAGAATAATTATTTGCAAATTTCCTGTAGGACGAACCATAGGCGAGTTATAGAGTTGGATATAAATAATTTTTAACAAAAATTTGCTTTAAAATAAAATGTTTGAAAAACTGAAATTAAACTAAATTAATTGGGTCTAGCATTTTAGTAGAGGAAAAAGGAGGAGACATAAAAGTTACTAAAGTTTTCAGAGTCGTCTTTAGTCGTCATATAAATAACAATAACATTAATAATAATAATACTTATAGTACTAAATTTGCTTATATTCATGCGCTTAATTAAGATAACAGTTTTTTGGTTTCTTGCTTATATCTCGAAAACAGTTACTCCTATCAATTTTTATCTTTCATTAAAAATTAAAGCTGATAAAATTTCATACAAAATAGTTATTTGCATTTCTTTTGTAGGACCAACCATAAGCGAGTTATAGAGTTGGATATAAATAATCTTTAACAAAAATTTGCTTTAAAATTAAATGTTTGAAAAACCGAAATTAAACTAAATTAATTGGGTCTAACACTTTAGTAGAGAAAAAAGGAGAAGACATAAAAATCACCAAAGTCTTCAAAGTTGTTTTTAGTCGTCATATTATTAACAATAACATTAATAATAATAATACTAATAGTACTAAATTTGCTTATATGCAAACGCTTAATTAAGGTAACACTTGTTTGGTTTCTTGCTTATATCTCGAAAACAGTTACTCTTATCAATTTTTATCTCTTTACTAAAATTAAAGCCGACAAAATTTCCTACAAAATAGTTATTTGCATTTTTCATGTAGGACTAACCATAAGCAAGATATATGATTGAAAATAATTAATATTTAAAAAAAAAGTGCTTTAACAGAAAATGTCTTGTGATTTAAAATACACTTAATTTATTGGGTCCAACACTTTATTAGAGGAAAAAGGAGGTGACATAAAAGTCACTGAAGTCTTTAGAGTCGTTTTTAAATGCTGCATCTTCGACTTCGTCTCAAACATTGAAAACTGTATTACATTTTTGTTCAGTAACTGTAACAGTTTTCACTTTGGTTTTTTGCTTATATTTCGAAAACCGTTACTCCTATCAAATTTTATCTTTTTTTTAAAATTAAAGCGGATAAAATTTTCTACAAAATAGTTATTTGCAAATGTCCTGTAGGACGAACCATAGGAGATTATAGAGTTGGATATAAATAATCTTTAACAAAAATTTGCTTTAAAATAAAATGTTTGAAAAACCGAAATTAAACTAAATTAATTGGGTCTAACACTTTAGTAGAGGAAAAAGGAGAAGACATAAAAGTCACTAAAGGTTTCAGAGTCGTCTTTAGTCGTCATATTAATAACAATAACATTAAAATAATAATAATACTAATAGTACTAAATTTGCTTATATGCAAACGCTTAATTAAGGTAACAGTTGTTTGGTTTCTTGCTTATATCTCGAAAACAGTTACTCCTATCAATTTTTATCTTTCTTTAAAAATTAAAGCTGATAAAATTTCCTACAAAATAGTTAATTGCAAATGTCCTGTAGGACGAACCATAGGCGAGTTATAGAGTTGGATATAAATAATCTTTAACAAAAATTTGCTTTAAAATAAAATGTTTGAAAAACCGAAATTAAACTAAATTAATTGGGTCTAACACTTTAGTAGAGAAAAAAGGAGAAGACATAAAAATCACCAAAGTCTTCAAAGTTGTTTTTAGTCGTCATATTAATAACAATAACATTAATAATAATAATACTAATAGTACTAAATTTGCTTATATGCAAGCGCTTAATTAAGGTAAGAGTTTTTTGGTTTCTTGCTTATATCTCGAAAACAGTTACTCCTATCAATTTTTATTTTTTTACTAATAATAAAGCTGATAAAATTTGCAACAAAATAGTTATTTGCATTTTTCTTGTAGAACCAACCATAAGCGAGTTATAGAGTTGCATATAAATAATAATTAACAAAAATTTGCTTTAAAATAAGATGTTTGAAAAACTGAAACTATACTAAATTGTGTCTAACACTTTAGTAGAGGAAAAAGAAGAAGACATAAAAGTCACTAAAGGTTTCAGAGTCGTCTTTAGTCGTCATATTAATAACAATAACATTAATAATAATAATACTAATAGTACTAAATTTGCTTATATGCAAATGCTTAATTAAGGTAACAGTTTTTTGGTTTCTTGCTTATATCTCGAAAACAGTTACTCCTATCAATTTTTATCTTTCTTTAAAAATTAAAGCTGATAAAATTTCCTACAAAATAGTTAATTGCATTTCTTTTGTAAGACCAACCATAAGCGAGTTATAGAGTTGGATATAAATATTCTTTAACAAAAATTTGCTTTAAAATAAAATGTTTGAATAACTTAAATTAAACTAAATTAATTGGGTCTAACACTTTAGTAGAGGAAAAAGGAAAAGACATAAAAGTTACTAAAGGTTTCAGAGTCGTCTTTAGTCGTCATATTAATAACAATAACATTAATAATAATAATACTAAGAGTACTAAATTTGCTAATATGCAAACGCTTAATTAAGGTAACAGTTTTTTGGTTTCTTGCTTATATCTCGAAAACAGTTACTCCTATCAATTTTTATCTATTTACTAACATTAAAGCTGATAAAAGTTGCAACAAAATAGTTATTTGCATTTTTCTTGTAGGATCAACCATCAGCGAGTTATAAAGTTAGATATTAATAATATTCAACAAAAATTTGCTTTAAAATAAAATGTTTGAAAAACTGAAATTAAACTAAATTAATTGGGTCTAGCATTTTAGTAGAGAAAAAAGGAAAAGACATAAAAATCACCAAAGTCATCATTATTATAAGTATTATTATTATTATTATTATTTTTATTATTATTGTTATTATTTTTATTACTATTATTATTATTATTATAATTATTATTATTATTATTATTATTATTATTATTATTATTATTATTATTATTATTATTATTATTATTATTAAAAACCGATTATAAGTTTTGTATAGTAAATGTTTTTATACCAGTTTTAAAATGAGTGATTAATGTTTGACAATTTCTTGCCTAAAACTATAAAATGGCTTAGAGTGCCAAAAACACAGATCACACATGATCTTTTCCATAGAAATGAGAAAACGCTCATGTAACACACAAAATAAACTTCATTTTTCCTTATTTAAAGTATTATTATTATTATTACTTTTATTACTATTACTATTATTATTATTAATATTATTGTTGTTATTATTATTATTATTATTATTATTATTATTATTATTATTAATATTATTATTATTAATATTATTATTATTATTATTATTATTATTATTATTATTATTATTAACTTTTGTATAGTAAATGTTTTTTTTCCAGCTTTAAAATGAGTTATTAATTTTAGACAATTTCTTGCCTATAAACTATAAATTGGCTTAGATTGCCTAAAAACACAGATCACACATGATCTTTTTCATAGAAATGAGAAAACGCTCATGTAACACACAAAATAAACTTTATTTTTCCTTATTAAAAGTATTATTATTATTATTATTACTTTTATTACTATTACTATTATTATTATTATTATTATTATTATTATTATTATTATTATTAGTGTTATTATTATTATTATTATTAATATTATTATTATTATTAACTTTTGTATAGTAAATGTTTTTATACCAGTTTTAAAATGAGTTATTAATTTTAGACAATTTCTTGCCTAAAAACACAAATCACAGATGATCTCTTGCACAGAAATGAGAATACGCTCATATAACACACAAAATAAGCTTCATTTTTGCTTAGAAAAACTAAGCTTTAATTTAAAAAGAAATTCATTATTATAAGTATTATTATTATTATTATTATTATTATTATTATCATTATTATTATTATTATTATTATTATTATTATTATTATTATTATTATTATTATTATTATTATTATTATTATTATTATTATTATTATTATTATTATTATTATTATTATTAAAAACCGATTATAACTTTTGTATAGTAAATGTTTTTATACCAGTTTTAATATGAGTGATTAATTTTAGCCAATTTCTTGTCTAAAAACTATAAAATGGCTTAGATTGCCTAAAAACACAGATCACACATGATCTTTTACATAGAAATGAGAAAACGCTCATGTAACTCACAAAATAAACTTCATTTTTCCTTATTAAAAGTACTATTATTATTATTTTTATTACTATTATTATTATTATTATTATTATTTTTATTATTTTTATTAACTTTTGTATAGTAAATGTTTTTATACCAGTTTTAAAATGAGTTATTAATTTTAGACAATTTCTTGCCTAAAAACACAGATCACAGATGATCTCTTGCATAGAAATGAGAAAACGCTCATATAACACACAAAATAAGCTTTATTTTTGCTTAGAAAACTAAGCTTACTTTTATTACTACTATTATTATTATTTTTATTATTATTATTATTACTATTACTTTTATTATTATTATTATAATTTTTATTATTATTATTATTATTATTACTATTAATATTATTATTATTAAAAACCGATTATAACTTTTGTATAGTAAATGTTTTTATACCAGTTTTGAAATGAGTTATTAATTTTAGACAATTTCTTGCCTAAAAACACAGATCACAGATGATCTCTTGCATAGAAATGAGAAAACGCTTATGTAACACACAAAATAAGCTTCATTTTTCCTTGTTAAAAGTATTATTATTATTATTACTTTTATTACTATTACTATTATTATTATTATTTTATTATTATTATTATTAATATTATTATTATTATTATTATTATTATTATTATTATTATTATTATTATTATTATTATTATTATTATTATTCAAGAAAACTTACATCGAACAGACTAAAAACGTATAAATCTGGCATAAAAGAGCAATTTATGTATCACTTTGTATAAAGGCAGCTAATCCTATTCGTTTCATTGCTAAAATAGACTAAATTGTTATTAATCCTAACAAAAACGCAGTATTTTGGCACAAAATACTAATTACATTATAGTTATGACGAGAATAGCTTATTTGGAATGATTCTATGCTTCCAAACGAGTAAATTTTTATTAAACAAATGCCAAACATCATGTTTTGTCCTATAATGACATTTTATATTGCAGTTTGTATTAAAACAAAGTATTTTCGTTGATTCTTTGTTTGAAACAGCAAACCTAACATTAAAGAATCTGAAAACTTTGCTTTAAAATAAAATGTTTGAAAAACCGAAATTAAACTAAATTAATTGGGTCTAACACTTTAGTAGAGAAAAAAGGAGAAGACATAAAAATCACCAAAGTCTTCAAAGTTGTTTTTAGTCGTCATATTAATAACAATAACATTAATAATAATAATACTAATAGTACAAAATTTGCTTATATGCAAGCGCTTAATTAAGGTAACAGTTTTTTGGTTTCTTGCTTATATCTCAAAAACAGTTACTCCTATCAATTTTTATCTTTTTACTAAAATTAAAGCTGCTAAAATTTCCTACAAAATAGTTATTTGCATTTTTCTTGTAGGACCAACCATAGGCGAGTTATAGAGTTGGATATTAATAATATTTAACAAAAATTTGCTTTAAAATAAAATGTTTGAAAAACCGAAATTAAACTAAATTAATTGGATCTAACACTTTAGTAGAGGAAAAAGGAGAAGACATAAAAGTCACCAAAGTCTTCAGAGACGTTTTTAGTCGTCATATTAAAAACAATAACATTAATAATAATAATACTAATAGTACAAAATTTGCTTATATGCAAGCGCTTAATTAAGGTAACAGTTTTTTGGTTTCTTGCTTATATCTCAAAAACAGTTACTCCTATCAATTTTTATCTTTTTACTAAAATTAAAGCTGCTAAAATTTCCTACAAAATAGTTATTTGCATTTTTCATGTAGGACTAACCATAAGCGAGATTTAAGTTTGAAAACAATTAATATTTAAAAAAAAGTGCTTTAACAGAAAATGTCTTGTGATTTAAAATACACTTAATTTATTGGGTTCAATACTTTATTAGAAGAAAAAGGAGGTGACATAAAAATCACTGAAGTCTTCAGAGTCGTTTTTAAATGCTGCATTTTCGACTTCGTCTCAAACATTGAAAACTGAATTACATTTTTGTTCAGTAACTGTAACAGTTTTCACTTTGGTTTTTTGCTTATATCTCGAAAACAGTTACTCCTATCAATTTTTATCATTCTTTCAAAATTAAAGCTGATAAAATTTCCTACAAAATAGTTATAAGCATTTCTTTTGTAAGACCAACTATACTCGTAATTGATTTATAGAGTTGAATATAAATAATCTTTAACAAAAATTTGCTTTAAAATAAAATGTTTGAAAACCGAAATTAAACTAAATTAATTGGGTTTAACACTTTATTAGAAGAATAAAAGTCACCAAAGTCTTCAGAATCGTTTTTAGTCGTCATATTAATAACAATAACATTAATAATACTAATAGTACTAAATTTGCTTATATGCAAGCAATTAATTAAGGTAACAGTTTTTTGGTTTCTTGCTTATATCTCGAAAACAGTTACACTTATCAATTTTTATTTTTTTACTAAAATTTAAGCTGATAAAATTTCCTACAAAATAGTTATTTGCATTTTTCATGTAGAACTAACCATAAGCGAGATATAAGTTTGAAAATAATTAATATTTATAAAAAAGTGCTTTAACAGAAAATGTCTTGTGATTTAAAATACACTTAATTTATTGAGTCCAATACTTTTTTAGAAGAAAAGGAGGTGACATAAAAGTCACTGAAGTCTTCAGAGTCGTTTTTAAATGCTGCATTTTCGACTTCGTCTCAAACATTAAAAACAGAATTACATTTTTGTTCAGTAACAGTTACAGTTTTCTTATTGCTTTTTTGCTTATATCTCGAAAACAGTTTCTCCTATCAATTTTTAACTTTTTTTCAAAATTAAAGCTGATAAAATTTTCTACAAAATAGTTATTTGAATTTTTCTTGTAGGACCAACCATAAGCGAGTTATAGAGTTGGATATAAATAATTTTTAACAAAAATTTGCTTTAAAATAAAATGTTTGAAAAACTGAAATTAAACTAAATTAATTGGGTCTAGCATTTTAGTAGAGGAAAAAGGAGGAAACATAAAATTCACTAAAGTTTTCAGAGTCGTCTTTAGTCGTCACATTAATAACAATAACATTAATAATAATAATACTTATAGTACTAAATTTGCTTATATGCAAGCGCTTAATTAAGGTAACAGTTTTTTGGTTTCTTGCTTATATCTCGAAATCAGTTACTCCTATCAATTTTTATCTTTTTACTAAAATTAAAGCTGATAAAATTTCCTACAAAATAGTTATTTGCATTTTTTATGTAGGACTAACCATAAGCGAGATATAAGAATGAAAATAATTAATATTTAAAAAAAAGTGCTTTAACAGAAAATGTCTTGTGATTTAAAATACACTTAATTTATTGGATCCAATACTTTATTAGAAGAAAAAGGAGGTAACATAAAAATCACTGAAGTCTTCAGAGTCGTTTTTAAATGCTGCATTTTCGACTTCGTCTCAAACATTGAAAACTGAATTACATTTTTGTTCAGTAACTGTAACAGTTTTCACTTTGGTTTTTTGCTCATATCTCGAAAACAG
>NC_087400.1:14483211-14508211 GCF_031307605.1 Tribolium castaneum
TTCATTGTTACAAACAAGAAACCTTACATCAAAGAAACTGAAAACCTCTTATTCAGACACAGAAAATCAAATTACGTTTCAGTTTGGACAGAAACTGCTTATTTTAGACGATCCTTTCTTTTGAACACGAAAACTTACATTAAAAAGATTAAAAACGTCTTATTCTGGCTCAAAACTGCAAATTATGTATTACTTTGGATAGAAGCAGTTTATCCTGATTACTCCTTTGCTTAGAATAGGGCAAACTTGCATAAAACTTAATGAAAACTTTAAATTTCGTCTCAAAGAAATAATTTACGTTATAGTTTTGACCAGAACTGTTAATTTCAAACGATTTTATGCCCCCAAACGAGAAAACTTTCACTAAACAGATGCCAAACGTCTTAGTTCGTTTTATAAAAACTACTTAAGTTACAGTTTAAACAAAAACAAATTATTTTCGTTGTTGTTGTGGCAAAATAATTTATTTCGAATGATTCAATGGAGCGAAACGAGTAAACTTTTATAGGACAGATGCAAAACACCATATTACCACATAAATCGTCATTTTAAAGCAAAGTATTAGCTTTTGCACTTGTTTAATTAAAGTTTGCTAACTTCGAAGAATGTAATCGTCCGAAATATTTTTTTTTGTCAAAAATATAACGTAATTTGTTCTTTTGAGCTTGAATATAGAGTTTTCATTACGTTTTATAGTAGTTTACTCTACTCTAAGAATAGAATCAAACAGAGTAATCCGCTTTTGTTAAAACTGATACATAATTTGCTCTTATTTTCGAGAATAAAACGTTTTCAATATGTTTGATAAAATTTTTCTTGTTTATAGCAAGGAATCGTTTAAAATTAGCTGTATTTGCCTAAACTGATACGTAATTCGATATTTGTGCATGGATACGAAATTTTCAGTTACTTTGACGTAAAATTTCTTGTTGCAAAAGGTAATACTTTATATGGTAATATGTGGTTTTGCATCTGCCTCATAAAAGTTCATTCGTTTCCAATCATAAAATCGCTTGAAATTAACAGTGCTGGTCAAAACTATTACGTAAATTATTTCTTTAAGACGAAATTTAAAGTTTTTATTAAGTTTTATACAAGTTTACTCTATTCTAAGTAAAGGAGTAATCAGGATAAATTGCTTTTATCTAGAGTAATATATAATTTGCAGTTTTCAGCCAGAATAAGACGTTTTTAATCTTTTTAATGTAAGTTTTCGTGTTCAAAACAAAGGATCGTCTAAAATAAGCAGTTTTTGTCCAGACTGAAACGTAATTCGAATTTCTGTGCCTGAATAAGGAGTTTTCAGTTTCTTTGATGTAAGGTTTCTTGTTTGTAACAATGAATAAACGAAAATAATTGGTTTTAATCCAAACTGTGACAAAAATTGTTTTTCAAAGGCGAAATCAGACGTTTTGCCTCTGTTTAGTGAAAGTATACTGGTTTCAAAGCATAGAATCGTTTGAAATTAACAGTTCTCGTCAAGACTATAACGCAAATCTTTTGTTTTGTGCTAAAATAAGACGTTTTTAGTCTGTTTGATATAAGTTTTCTTGTTCAAAGCAAAATATTGTCGAAAATCAACCGTTTTTGTCTAAACTGATACAAAATTCGGTGGTTTGTGTCCGAATACAAAGTTTTCAGATTCTTTAATGTTAGGTTTGCTGCTTCAAACAAAGAATCAACGAAAATACTTTGTTTTAATACAAACTGCAATATAAAATGTCATTATAGGACAAAACATGATGTTTGGCATCTGTTTAATAAAAATTTACTCGTTTGGAAGCATAGAATCATTCCAAATAAGCTATTCTCGTCATAACTATAATGTAATTAGTATTTTGTGCCAAAATACTGCGTTTTTGTTAGGATTAATAACAATTTAGTCTATTTTAGCAATGAAACGAATAGGATTAGCTGCCTTTATACAAAGTGATACATAAATTGCTCTTTTATGCCAGATTTATACGTTTTTAGTCCGTTCGATGTAAGTTTTCTTGTTCAAAGCAAAAGATCGTCTAAAATAAGCCGTTTTTGTTTGAACTGATGAACAATTCGGACTAAGAGTCAACAAAAATCATTTGTTTTAATCCAAACTGATACTTTTTGTTTCTATAAGAGTCCTACAAGAGTCCGAGATACGCCGTTCTCGTCAAGTCTATAACGTAATTCGTTTTTTTGTGTCAGAATATGTGGCTTTAGTTACGCTTTATAAAAGTTTGCTCTTATGTAAGCAAAGGAACAAACAGGATAAACTGCTTCTATTTAAAGTGATACATAATAAGCTCTTTTGTGACAGAATACGTTTTCTGTCTGTTTAATATAAGTTTTTAATAATAATAATAATAATAATAATAATAATAATAATAATAATAATAATAATAATAATAATAATAATAATAATGATAATAACAATAATAATAATAATAATAGTAATGAAAGTAAGCTTAGTTTTCTAAGCAAAAATGAAGCTTGTTTTGTGTTATATGAGCGTTTTCTCATTTCTATGGAAGAGATCATCTGTGATCTGTGTTTTTAGGCAAGAAAATGTCTAAAATTAATAACTCATTTTAAAACTGGTATAAAAACATTTACTATACAAAAGTTAATAATAATAATAATAATAGTAATATTAATAATAATAATAATAATAATAATAATAATAATAATAATAATAATAATAATAATAATAATAATAATAATAATAACAATAATAATAATAATAGTAATAGTAATAGTAATAAAAGTAATAATAATAATAATACTTTCAATAAGGAAAAATGAAGCTTATTTTGTGTGTTACATGAGCGTTTTCTCATTTCTATGCAAGAGATCATCTGTGATCTGTGTTTTTAGGCAAGAAATTGTCTAAAATTAATAACTCATTTCAAAACTGGTATAAAAACATTTACTATACAAAAGTTATGATCGGTTTTTAATACTAATAATATTAATAGTAGTAATAATGATAATAATAATAATAATAATAATAATAATAATAATAATAATAATAATAATAATAATAATAATAATAATAATAATAATACTTTTAATAAGGAAAAATAAAGCTTATTTTGTGTGTTACATGAGCGTTTTCTCATTTCTATGCAAGAGATCATCTGTGATCTGTGTTTTTAGGCAAGAAATTGTCTAAAATTAATAACTCATTTCAAGACTGGTATAAAAACATTTACTATACAAAAGTTATAATTGGTTTTTAATACTAATAATATTAATAGTAATAATAATAATAATAATAATAATAATAATAATAATAATAATAATAATAATAATAATAATAATAATAAAAGTAATAGTAATAATAATAATAATAAAAATAATAATAATAGTAGTAATAAAAGTAAGCTTAATTTTCTAAGCAAAAATAAAGCTTATTTTGTGTGTTATATGAGCGTTTTCTCATTTCTATGCAAGAGATCATCTGTGATCTGTGTTTTTAGGCAAGAAATTGTCTAAAATTAATAACTCATTTTAAAACTGGTATAAAAACATTTACTATACAAAAAAAGTTAATGAAAATAATAATAATAATAATAGTAATAAAAATAATAATAATAATACTTTTAATAAGGAAAAATGAAGTTTATTTTGTGAGTTACATGAGCGTTTTCTCATTTCTATGTAAAAGATCATGTGTGATCTGTGTTTTTAGGCAATCTAAGCCATTTTATAGTTTTTAGACAAGAAATTGGCTAAAATTAATAACTCATTTTAAAACTGAGTACTAAATTTGCTTATATGCAAACGCTTAATTAAGGTAACAGTTTTTTGGTTTCTTGTTTATATCTCGAAAACAGTTACACTTATCAATTTTTATTTTTTTAATAAAATTAAAGCTGATAAAATTTGCTACAAAATAGTTATTTGCATTTTTCTTGTAGAACCAACCATAAGCGAGTTATAGAGTTGGATATTAATAATATTTAACAAAAATTTGCTTTAAAATAAAATGTTTGAAAATCTGAAATTAAACTAAATTAATTGTGTTAATATGACGACTAAAAACAACTTTGAAGACTTTGGTGATTTTTATGTCTTTTCCTTTTTTCTCTACTAAAATGCTAGACCCAATTAATTTAGTTTAATTTCAGTTTTTCAAACATTTTATTTTAAAGCAAATTTTTGTTGAATATTATTAATATCTAACTTTATAACTCGCTGATGGTTGATCCTACAAGAAAAATGCAAATAACTATTTTGTTGCAACTTTTATCAGCTTTACTGTTAGTAAATAGATAAAAATTGATAGGAGTAACTGTTTTCGAGATATAAGCAAGAAACCAAAAAACTGTTACCTTAATTAAGCGCATGCATATAAGCAAATTTTGTACTATTAGTATTATTATTATTAATGTTATTGTTTTTAATATGACGATTAAAAACGTCTCTGAAGACTTTGGTGACTTTTATGTCTTCTCCTTTTTCCTCTACTAAAGTGTTAGATCCAATTAATTTAGTTTAATTTCGGTTTTTCAAACATTTTATTTTAAAGCAAATTTTTGTTAAATATTATTTATATCCAACTCTATAACTCGCCTATGGTTGGTCCTACAGGAAATTTGCAAATAACTATTTTGTAGGAAATTTTTTCAGCTTTAATTTTGAAAAAAAGATAAAATTTGATAGGAATAACGGTTTTCGAGATATAAGCAAAAAACCAAAGTGAAAACTGTTACAGTTACTGAACAAAAATGTAATTCAGTTTTCAATGTTTGAGACGAAGTCGAAAATGCAGCATTTAAAAACGACTCTGAAGACTTCAGTGATTTTTATGTCACCTCCTTTTTCTTCTAATAAAGTATTGGATCCAATAAATTAAGTGTATTTTAAATCACAAGACATTTTCTGTTAAAGCACTTTTTTTTAAATATTAATTATTTTCATACTTATATCTCGCTTATGGTTAGTCCTACATAAAAAATGGAAATAACTATTTTGTAGGAAATTTTATCAGCTTTAATTTTAGTAAAAAGATAAAAATTGATAGGAGTAACTGATTTCGAGATATAAGCAAGAAACCAAAAAACTGTTACCTTAATTAAGCGTTTGCATATAAGCAAATTTTGTACTATTAGTATTATTATTATTAATGTTATTGTTATTAATATGACGACTAAAGACGACTCTGAAACCTTTAGTAACTTTTATGTCTTCTCCTTTTTCCTCTACTAAAGTGTTAGATCCAATTAATTTAGTTTAATTTCTGTTTTTCAAACATTTTATTTTAAAGCAAATTTTTGTTAAATATTATTTATATCCAACTCTATAACTCGCCTATGGTTGGTCCTACAGGAAATTTGCAAATAACTATTTTGTAGGAAATTTTTTCAGCTTTAATTTTGAAAAAAAGATAAAATTTGATAGGAATAACGGTTTTCGAGATATAAGCAAAAAACCAAAGTGAAAACTGTTACAGTTACTGAACAAAAATGTAATTCAGTTTTCAATGTTTGAGACGAAGTCGAAAATGCAGCATTTAAAAACGACTCTGAAGACTTCAGTGATTTTTATGTCACCTCCTTTTTCTTCTAATAAAGTATTGGATCCAATAAATTAAGTGTATTTTAAATCACAAGACATTTTCTGTTAAAGCACTTTTTTTTAAATATTAATTATTTTCATACTTATATCTCGCTTATGGTTAGTCCTACATAAAAAATGGAAATAACTATTTTGTAGGAAATTTTATCAGCTTTAATTTTAGTAAAAAGATAAAAATTGATAGGAGTAACTGATTTCGAGATATAAGCAAGAAACCAAAAAACTGTTACCTTAATTAAGCGTTTGCATATAAGCAAATTTTGTACTATTAGTATTATTATTATTAATGTTATTGTTATTAATATGACGACTAAAGACGACTCTGAAACCTTTAGTAACTTTTATGTCTTCTCCTTTTTCCTCTACTAAAGTGTTAGACACAATTAATTTAGTTTAATTTCAGTTATTCAAACATTTTATTTTAAAGCAAATTTTTGTTAAATATTATTTATATCTAACTCTATAACTCGCTTATGGTTGGTCCTACAAGAAAAATGCAAATAACTATTTTGTAGCAAATTTTATCAGCTTTAATTTTGAAAAAAAGATAAAAATTGATAGGAGTAACTGTTTTTGAGATATAAGCAAAAAAGCAATAAGAAAACTCTAACTGTTACTGAACAAAAATGTAATTCAGTTTTTAATGTTTGAGACGAAGACAAAAATGCAGCATTTAAAAACGACTTTGAAGACTTCAGTGACTTTTATGTCACCTCCTTTTTCTTCTAATAAAGTATTGGACCCAATAAATTAAGTGTATTTTAAATCACAGTTTTTTGGTTTCTTGCTTATATCTCGAAAACAGTTACTCCTATCAATTTTTATCTTTTTACTAAAATTAAAGCTGACAAAATTTCCTACAAAATAGTTATTTGCATTTTTCATGTAGAACTAACCATAAGCGAGATATATGTTTGAAAATAATTAATATTAAAAAAAAAAGTGCTTTAACAGAAAATGTCTTGTGATTTAAAATACACTTAATTTATTGGGTCTAACACTTCATTAGAGGAAAAAGGAGGTGACATAAAAGTCACTGAAGTCTTTAGAGTCGTTTTTAAATGCTGCATCTTCGACTTCGTCTCAAACATTTAAAACTGTATTACATTTTTGTTCAGTAACTGTAACAGTTTTCACTTTGGTTTTTTGCTTATATCTCGAAAACCGTTACTCCTATCAAATTTTATCTTTTTTTCAAAATTAAAGCGGATAAAATTTCCTACAAAATAGTTATTTGTAAATTTTCTGTAGGACGAACCATAGGCGAGTTATAGAGTTGGATATAAATAATTTTTAACAAAAATTTGCTTTAAAATAAAATGTTTGAAAAACTGAAATTAAACTAAATTAATTGGGTCTAGCATTTTAGTAGAGGAAAAAGGAGGAGACATAAAAGTCACTAAAGTTTTCAGAGTCGTCTTTAGTCGTCATATTAATAACAATAACATTAATAATAATAATACTTATAGTACTAAATTTGCTTATATGCATGCGCTTAATTAAGGTAACAGTTTTTTGGTTTCTTGCTTATATCTCGAAAACAGTTACTCCTATCAATTTTTATCTTTCTTTAAAAATTAAAGCTGATAAAATTTCATACAAAATAGTTATTTGCATTTCTTTTGTAGGACCAACCATAAGCGAGTTATAGAGTTGGATATAAATAATCTTTAACAAAAATTTGCTTTAAAATAAAATGTTTGAAAAACCGAAATTAAACTAAATTAATTGGGTCTAACACTTTAGTAGAGAAAAAAGGAGAAAACATAAAAATCACCAAAGTCTTCAAAGTTGTTTTTAGTCGTCATATTAATAACAATAACATTAATAATAATAATACTAATAGTACTAAATTTGCTTATATGCAAACGCTTAATTAAGGTAACAGTTGTTTGGTTTCTTGCTTATATCTCGAAAACAGTTACTCTTATCAATTTTTATCTCTTTACTAAAATTAAAGCTGACAAAATTTCCTACAAAATAGTTATTTGCATTTTTCATGTAGGATTAACCATAAGCGAGATATATGATTGAAAATAATTAATATTTAAAAAAAAAGTGCTTTAACAGAAAATGTCTTGTGATTTAAAATACACTTAATTTATTGAGTCCAACACTTTATTAGAGGAAAAAGGAGGTGACATACAAGTCACTGAAGTCTTTAGAGTCGTTTTTAAATGCTGCATCTTCGACTTCGTCTCAAACATTGAAAACTGTATTACATTTTTGTTCAGTAACTGTAACAGTTTTCACTTTGGTTTTTTGCTTATATTTCGAAAACCGTTACTCCTATCAAATTTTATCTTTTTTTCAAAATTAAAGCGGATAAAATTTCCTACAAAATAGTTATTTGCAAATGTCCTGTAGGACGAACCATAGGCGAGTTATAGAGTTGGATATAAATAATATTTAACAAAAATTTGCTTTAAAATAAAATGTTTGAAAAACCGAAATTAAACTAAATTAATTGGGTCTAACACTTTAGTAGAGAAAAAAGGAGAAGACATAAAAATCACCAAAGTCTTCAAAGTTGTTTTTAGTCGTCATATTAATAACAATAACATTAATAATAATAATACTAATAGTACTAAATTTGCTTATATACAAGCGCTTAATTAAGGTAACAGTTTTTGGTTTCTTGCTTATATCTCGAAAACAGTTACTCCTATCAATTTTTATCTTTCTTTAAAAATTAAAGCTGATAAAATTTCCTACAAAATAGTTATTCGCATTTCTTTTGTAGGACCAACCATAAGCGAGTTATAGAGTTGGATATAAATATTCTTTAACAAAAATTTGCTTTAAAATAAAATGTTTGAAAAACCGAAATTAAACTAAATTAATTGGGTCTAACACTTTAGTAGAGAAAAAAGGAGAAGACATAAAAATCACCAAAGTCTTCAAAGTTGTTTTTAGTCGTCATATTAATAACAATAACATTAATAATAATAATACTAATAGTACTAAATTTGCTTATATGCAAGCGCTTAATTAAGGTAAGAGTTTTTTGGTTTCTTGCTTATATCTCGAAAACAGTTACTCCTATCAATTTTTATCTTTTTACTAATAATAAAGCTGATAAAATTTGCAACAAAATAGTGATTTGGATTTTTCTTGTAGGATCAACCATAAGCGAGTTATAGAGTTGGATATTAATAATATTCAACAAAAATTTGCTTTAAAATAAAATGTTTGAAAAACTGAAATTAAACTAAATTAATTGAGTCTAGCATTTAAGTAGAGGAAAAAGGAGGAGACATAAAAGTCACTAAAGTTTTCAGAGTCGTCTTTAGTCGTCATATTAATAACAATAACATTAATAATAATAATACTTATAGTACTAAATTTGCTTATATGCATGCGCTTAATTAAGGTAACAGTTTTTTGGTTTCTTGCTTATATCTCGAAAACAGTTACTCCTATCAATTTTTATCTCTTTACTAAAATTAAAGCTGACAAAATTTCCTACAAAATAGTTATTTGCATTTTTCATGTAGGACTAACCATAAGCGAGATATATGATTGAAAATAATTAATATTTAAAAAAAAAGTGCTTTAACAGAAAATGTCTTGTGATTTAAAATACACTTAATTTATTGGGTCTAACACTTTATTAGAGGAAAAAGGAGGTGACATAAAAGTCACTGAAGTCTTTAGAGTCGTTTTTAAATGCTGCATCTTCGACTTCGTCTCAAACATTGAAAACTGTATTACATTTTTGTTCAGTAACTGTAACAGTTTTCACTTTGGTTTTTTGCTTATATCTCGAAAACCGTTACTCCTATCAAATTTTATCTTTTTTTCAAAATTAGAGCGGATAAAATTTCCTACAAAATAGTTATTTGCAAATTTCCTGTAGGACGAACCATAGGCGAGTTGTAGAGTTGGATATAAATAATTTTTAACAAAAATTTGCTTTAAAATAAAATGTTTGAAAAACTGAAATTAAACTAAATTAATTGGGTCTAGCATTTTAGTAGAGGAAAAAAGAGGAGACATAAAAGTCACTAAAGTTTTCAGAGTCGTCTTTAGTCGTTATATTAATAACAATAACATTAATAATAACAATACTTATAGTACTAAATTTGCTTATATGCATGCGCTTAATTAAGGTAACAGTTTTTTGGTTTCTTGCTTATATCTCGAAAACAGTTACTCCAATCAATTTTTATCTTTCTTTAAAAATTAAAGCTGATAAAATTTCATACAAAATAGTCAATTTCATTTCTTTTGTAGGACCAACCATAAGCGAGTTATAGAGTTGGATATAAATAATCTTTAACAAAAATTTGCTTTAAAATAAAATGTTTGAAAAACCGAAATTAAACTAAATTAATTGGGTCTAACACTTTAGTTGAGAAAAAAGGAGAAGACATAAAAATCACCAAAGTTTTCAAAGTTGTTTTTAGTCGTCATATTAATAACAATAACATTAATAATAATAATACTAATAGTACTAAATTTGCTTATATGCAAACGCTTAATTAAGGTAACAGTTGTTTGGTTTCTTGCTTATATCTCGAAAACAGTTACTCTTATCAATTTTTATCTCTTTACTAAAATTAAAGCTGACAAAATTTCCTACAAAATAGTTCTTAGCATTTTTCATGTAGGACTAACCATAAGCGAGATATATGATTGAAAATAATTAATATTTAAAAAAAAGTGCTTTAACAGAAAATGTCTTGTGATTTAAAATACACTTAATTTATTGAGTCCAACACTTTATTAGAGGAAAAAGGAGGTGACATAAAAGTCACTGAAGTCTTTAGAGTCGTTTTTAAATATGCTGCATCTTCGACTTCGTCTCAAACATTGAAAACTGTATTACATTTTTGTTCAGTAACTGTAACAGTTTTCACTTTGGTTTTTTGCTTATTTTTCGAAAACCGTTACTCCTATCAAATTTTATCTTTTTTTCAAAATTAAAGCGGATAAAATTTCCTACAAAATAGTTATTTGCAAATGTCCTGTAGGAGGAACCATAGGCGAGTTATAGAGTTGGATATAAATAATCTTTAACAAAAATTTGCTTTAAAATAAAATGTTTGAAAAACCGAAATTAAACTAAATTAATTGGGTCTAACAATTTAGTAGAGAAAAAAGGAGAAGACATAAAAATCACCAAAGTCTTCAAAGTTGTTTTTAGTCGTCATATTAATAACAATAACATTAATAATAATAATACTAATAGTACTAAATTTGCTTATATACAAGCGCTTAATTAAGGTAACAGTTTTTGGTTTCTTGCTTATATCTCGAAAACAGTTACTCCTATCAATTTTTATCTTTCTTTAAAAATTAAAGCTGATAAAATTTCCTACAAAACAGTTATTCGCATTTCTTTTGTAGGACCAACCATAAGCGAGTTATAGAGTTGGATATAAATATTCTTTAACAAAAATTTGCTTGAAAATAAAATGTTTGAATAACTGAAATTAAACTAAATTAATTGGGTCTAACACTTTAGTTGAGGAAAAAGGAGAAGACATAAAAGTCACTAAAGGTTTCAGAGTCGTCTTTAGTCGTCATATTAATAACAATAACATTAATAATAATAATACTAATAGTACTAAATTTGCTTATATGCAAACGCTTAATTAAGGTAACAGTTGTTTGGTTTCTTGCTTATATCTCGAAAACAGTTACTCCTATCAATTTTTATCTCTTTACTAAAATTAAAGCTGACAAAATTTCCTACAAAATAGTTATTTGCATTTTTCATGTAGGACTAACCATAAGCGAGATATATGATTGAAAATAATTAATATTTAAAAAAAAGTGCTTTAACAGAAAATGTCTTGTGATTTAAAATACACTTAATTTATTGGGTCTAACACTTTATTAGAGGAAAAAGGAGGTGACATAAAAGTCACTGAAGTCTTTAGAGTCGTTTTTAAATGCTGCATCTTCGACTTCGTCTCAAACATTGAAAACTGTATTACATTTTTGTTCAGTAACTGTAACAGTTTTCACTTTGGTTTTTTGCTTATATCTCGAAAACCGTTACTCCTATCAAATTTTATCTTTTTTTCAAAATTAAAGCGGATAAAATTTCCTACAAAATAGTTATTTGCAAATTTCCTGTAGGACGAACCATAGGCGAGTTGTAGAGTTGGATATAAATAATTTTTAACAAAAATTTGCTTTAAAATGAAATGTTTGAAAAACTGAAATTAAACTAAATTAATTGGGTCTAGCATTTTAGTAGAGGAAAAAGGAGGAGACATAAAAGTCACTAAAGTTTTCAGAGTTGTCTTTAGTCGTTATATTAATAACAATAACATTAATAATAATAATACTTATAGTACTAAATTTGCTTATATGCATGCGCTTAATTAAGGTAACAGTTTTTTGGTTTCTTGCTTATATCTCGAAAACAGTTACTCCTATCAATTTTTATCTTTCTTTAAAAATTAAAGCTGATAAAATTTCATACAAAATAGTCATTTTCATTTCTTTTGTAGGACCAACCATAAGCGAGTTATAGAGTTGGATATAAATAATCTTTAACAAAAATTTGCTTTAAAATAAAATGTTTGAAAAACCGAAATTAAACTAAATTAATTGGGTCTAACACTTTAGTAGAGGAAAAAGGAGAAGACATAAAAGTCACTAAAGGTTTCAGAGTCGTCTTTAGTCGTCATATTAATAACAATAACATTAATAATAATAATACAAATAGTACTAAATTTGCTTATATGCAAACGCTTAATTAAGGTAACAGTTGTTTGGTTTCTTGCTTATATCTCGAAAAAAAGTTACTCTTATCAATTTTTATCTCTTTACTAAAATTAAAGCTGACAAAATTTCCTACAAAATAGTTATTTGCATTTTTCATGTAGGTCTAACCATAAGCGAGATATATGATTGAAAATAATTAATATTTAAAAAAAAAGTGCTTTAACAGAAAATGTCTTGTGATTTAAAATACACTTAATTTATTGGGTCCAACACTTTATTAGAGGAAAAAGGAGGTGACATAAAAGTCACTGAAGTCTTTAGAGTCGTTTTTAAATGCTGCATCTTCGACTTCGTCTTAAACATTGAAAACTGTATTACATTTTTGTTCAGTAACTGTAACAGTTTTCACTTTGGTTTTTTGCTTATATTTCGAAAACCGTTACTCCTATCAAATTTTATCTTTTTTTCAAAATTAAAGCGGATAAAATTTCCTACAAAATAGTTATTTGCAAATGTCCCGTAGGACGAACCATGGGCGAGTTATAGAGTTGGATATAAATAATCTTTAACAAAAATTTGCTTTAAAATAAAATGTTTGAAAAACCGAAATTAAACTAAATTAATTGGTCTAACACTTTAGTAGAGAAAAAAGGAGAAGACATAAAAATCACCAAAGTCTTCAAAGTTGTTTTTAGTCGTCATATTAATAACAATAACATTAATAATAATAATACTAATAGTACTAAATTTGCTTATATGCAAGCGCTTAATTAAGGTAAGAGTTTTTTGGTTTCTTGCTTATATCTCGAAAACAGTTACTCCTATCAATTTTAATTTTTTTACTAATAATAAAGCTGATAAAATTTGCAACAAAATAGTTATTTGCATTTTTCTTGTAGGATCAACCATAAGCGAGTTATAGAGTTGGATATTAATAATATTCAACAAAAATTTGCTTTAAAATAAAATGTTTGAAAAACTGAAATTAAACTAAATCAATTGGGTCTAGCATTTTAATAGAGGAAAAAGGAGGAGACATAAAAGTCACTAAAGTTTTCAGAGTCGTCTTTAGTCGTCATATTAATAACAATAACATTAATAATAATAATACTTATAGTACTAAATTTGCTTATATGCATGCGCTTAATTAAGGTAACAGTTTTTTGGTTTCTTGCTTATATCTCGAAAACAGTTACTCCTATCAATTTTTATCTCTTTACTAAAATTAAAGCTGACAAAATTTCCTACAAAATAGTTATTTGCATTTTTCATGTAGGACTAACCATAAGCGAGATATATGATTGACAATAATTAATATTTAAAAAAAAAGTGCTTTAACAGAAAATGTCTTGTGATTTAAAATACACTTAATTTATTGGGTCTAACACTTTATTAGAGGAAAAAGGAGAAGACATAAAAGTCACTAAAAGTTTCAGAGTCGTCTTTAGTCGTCATATTAATAACAATAACATTAATAATAATAATACAAATAGTACTAAATTTGCTTATATGCAAACGCTTAATTAAGGTAACAGTTGTTTGGTTTCTTGCTTATATCTCGAAAACAGTTACTCCTATCAATTTTTATTTTTTTACTAAAATTAAAGCTGACAAAATTTCCAACAAAATAGTTATTTGCATTTTTCATGTAGGACTAACCATAAGCGAGATATATGATTGACAATAATTAATATTTAAAAAAAAAGTGCTTTAACAGAAAATGTCTTGTGATTTAAAGTACACTTAATTTATTGGGTCTAACACTTTATTAGAGAAAAAAGGAGGTGACATAAAAGTCACTGAAATCTTTAAAGTCGTTTTTAAATGCTGCCTCTTCGACTTCGTCTCAAACATTGAAAACTGTATTACATTTTTGTTCAGTAACTGTAACAGTCTTCACTTTGGTTTTTTGCTTATATCTCGAAAACCGTTACTCCTATCAAATTTTATCTTTTTTTCAAAATTAAAGCGGATAAAATTTCCTACAAAATAGTTATTTGCAAATTTCCTGTAGGACGAACCATAGGCGAGTTATAGAGTTGGATATAAATAATTTTTAACAAAAATTTGCTTTAAAATAAAATGTTTGAAAAACTGAAATTAAACTAAATTAATTGGGTCTAGCATTTTAGTAGAGGAAAAAGGAGGAGACATAAAATTTACTAAAGTTTTCAGAGTCGTCTTTAGTCGTCATATTAATAACAATAACATTAATAATAATAATACTTATAGTACTAAATTTGCTTATATGCATGCGCTTAATTAAGATAACAGTTTTTTGGTTTCTTGCTTATATCTCGAAAACAGTTACTCCTATCAATTTTTATCTTTCTTTAAAAAGTAAAGCTGATAAAATTTCATACAAAATAGTTATTTGCATTTCTTTTGTAGGACCAACCATAAGCGAGTTATAGAGTTGGATATAAATAATCTTTAACAAAAATTTGCTTTAAAATAAAATGTTTGAAAAACCGAAATTAAACTAAATTAATTGGGTCTAACACTTTAGTAGAGAAAAAAGGAGAAGACATAAAAATCACCAAAGTCTTCAAAGTTGTTTTTAGTCGTCATATTAATAACAATAACATTAATAATAATAATACTAATAGTACTAAATTTGCTTATATGCAAGCGCTTAATTAAGGTAAGAGTTTTTTGGTTTCTTGCTTATATCTCGAAAACAGTTACTCCTATCAATTTTTATTTTTTTACTAATAATAATGCTGATAAAATTTGCAACAAAATAGTTATTTGCATTTTTCTTGTAGAACCAACCATAAGCGAGTTATAGAGTTGGATATAAATAATAATTAACAAAAATTTGCTTTAAAATAAGATGTTTGAAAAACTGAAACTAAACTAAATTGTGTCTAACACTTTAGTAGAGGAAAAAGAAGAAGACATAAAAGTCACTAAAGGTTTCAGAGTCGTCTTTAGTCGTCATATTAATAACAATAACATTAATAATAATAATACTAATAGTACTAAATTTGCTTATATGCAAACGCTTAATTAAAGTAACAGTTTTTTGGTTTCTTGCTTATATCTCGAAAACAGTTACTCCTATCAATTTTTATCTTTCTTTAAAAATTAAAGCTGATAAAATTTCCTACAAAACAGTTATTCGCATTTCTTTTGTAGGACCAACCATAAGCGAGTTATAGAGTTGGATATAAATATTCTTTAACAAAAATTTGCTTTAAAATAAAATGTTTGAATAACTGAAATTAAACTAAATTAATTGGGTCTAACACTTTAGTAGAGGAAAAAGGAGAAAACATAAAAGTCACTAAAGGTTTCAGAGTCGTCTTTAGTCGTCATATTAATAACAATAACATTAAAATAATAATAATACTAATAGTACTAAATTTGCTTATATGCAAACGCTTAATTAAGGTAACAGTTGTTTGGTTTCTTGCTTATATCTCGAAAACAGTTACTCCTATCAATTTTTATTTCTTCACTAAAATTAAATCTGACAAAATTTCCTACAAAATAGTTATTTGCATTTTTCATGTAGGACTAACCATAAGCGAGATATATGATTGAAAATAATTAATATTTAAAAAAAAAGTGCTTTAACAGAAAATGTCTTGTGATTTAAAATACACTTAATTTATTGGGTCCAACACTTTATTAGAGGAAAAAGGAGGTGACATAAAAGTCACTGAAGTCTTTAGAGTCGTTTTTAAATGCTGCATCTTTGACTTCGTCTCAAACATTGAAAACTGTATTACATTTTTGTTCAGTAACTGTAACAGTTTTCACTTTGGTTTTTTGCTTATATTTCAAAAACCGTTACTCCTATCAAATTTTATCTTTTTTTCAAAATTATAGCGGATAAAATTTCCTACAAAATAGTTATTTGCAAATGTCCTGTAGGACAAACCATAGGCGAGTTATAGAGTTGGATATAAATAATCTTTAACAAAAATTTGCTTTAAAATAAAATGTTTGAAAAACCGAAATTAAACTAAATTAATTGGGTCTAACACTTTAGTAGAGAAAAAAGGAGAAGACATAAAAATCACCAAAGTCTTCAAAGTTGTTTTTAGTCGTCATATTAATAACAATAACATTAATAATAATAATACTAATAGTACTAAATTTGCTTATATACAAGCGCTTAATTAAGGTAACAGTTTTTGGTTTCTTGTTTATATCTCGCAAACAGTTACTCCTATCAATTTTTATCTTTCTTTAAAAATTAAAGCTGATAAAATTTCCTACAAAATAGTTAATTGCATTTCTTTTGTAAGACCAACCATAAGCGAGTTATAGAGTTGGATATAAATATTCTTTAACAAAAATTTGCTTTAAAATAAAATGTTTGAATAACTTAAATTAAACTAAATTAATTGGGTCTAACACTTTAGTAGAGGAAAAAGGAGAAGACATAAAAGTCACTAAAGGTTTCAGAGTCGTCTTTAGTCGTCATATTAATAACAATAACATTAATAATAATAATACTAATAGTACTAAATTTGCTAATATGCAAACGCTTAATTAAGGTAACAGTTTTTTGGTTTCTTGCTTATATCTCGAAAACAGTCACTCCTATCAATTTTTATCTCTTTACTAAAATTAAAGCTGACAAAATTTCCTACAAAATAGTTATTTGCATTTTTCATGTAGGACTAACCATAAGCGAGATATATGATTGAAAATAATTAATATTTAAAAAAAAAGTGCTTTAACAGAAAATGTCTTGTGATTTAAAATACACTTAATTTATTGGGTCCAACACTTTATTAGAGGAAAAAGGAGAAAACATAAAAGTCACTAAAGGTTTCAGAGTCGTCTTTAGTCGTCATATTAATAACAATAACATTAAAATAATAATAATACTAATAGTACTAAATTTGCTTATATGCAAACGCTTAATTAAGGTAACAGTTGTTTGGTTTCTTGCTTATATCTCGAAAACAGTTACTCCTATCAATTTTTATCTTTCTTTAAAAATTAAAGCTGATAAAATTTCCTACAAAACAGTTATTCGCATTTCTTTTGTAGGACCAACCATAAGCGAGTTATAGAGTTGGATATAAATATTCTTTAACAAAAATTTGCTTTAAAATAAAATGTTTGAATAACTGAAATTAAACTAAATTAATTGGGTCCAACACTTTATTAGAGGAAAAAGGAGAAAACATAAAAGTCACTAAAGGTTTCAGAGTCGTCTTTAGTCGTCATATTAATAACAATAACATTAATAATAATAATACTAATAGTACTAAATTTGCTTATATGCAAACGCTTAATTAAGGTAACAATTGTTTGGTTTCTTGCTTATATCTCGAAAACAGTTACTCCTATCAATTTTTATTTCTTCACTAAAATTAAAGCTGACAAAATTTCCTACAAAATAGTTATTTGCATTTTTCATGTAGGACTAACCATAAGCGAGATATATGATTGAAAATAATTAATATTTAAAAAAAAGTGCTTTAACAGAAAATGTCTTGTGATTTAAAATACACTTAATTTATTGGGTCCAACACTTTATTAGAGGAAAAAGGAGGTGACATAAAAGTCACTGAAGTCTTTAGAGTCGTTTTTAAATGCTGCATCTTTGACTTCGTCTCAAACATTGAAAACTGTATTACATTTTTGTTCAGTAACTGTAATAGTTTTCACTTTGGTTTTTTGCTTATATTTCGAAAACCGTTACTCCTATCAAATTTTATCTTTTTTTCAAAATTATAGCGGATAAAATTTCCTACAAAATAGTTATTTGCAAATGTCCTGTAGGACGAACCATAGGCGAGTTATAGAGTTGGATATAAATAATTTTTAACAAAAATTTGCTTTAAAATAAAATGTTTGAAAAACCGAAATTAAACTAAATTAATTGGGTCTAACACTTTAGTAGAGAAAAAAGGAGAAGACATAAAAATCACCAAAGTCTTCAAAGTTGTTTTTAGTCGTCATATTAATAACAATAACATTAATAATAATAATACTAATAGTACTAAATTTGCTTATATACAAGCGCTTAATTAAGGTAACAGTTTTTGGTTTCTTGTTTATATCTCGAAAACAGTTACTCCTATCAATTTTTATCTTTCTTTAAAAATTAAAGCTGATAAAATTTCCTACAAAATAGTTAATTGCATTTCTTTTGTAAGACCAACCATAAGCGAGTTATAGAGTTGGATATAAATATTCTTTAACAAAAATTTGCTTTAAAATAAAATGTTTGAATAACTTAAATTAAACTAAATTAATTGGGTCTAACACTTTAGTAGAGGAAAAAGGAGAAGACATAAAAGTCACTAAAGGTTTCAGAGTCGTCTTTAGTCGTCATATTAATAACAATAACATTAATAATAATAATACTAATAGTACTAAATTTGCTAATATGCAAACGCTTAATTAAGGTAACAGTTTTTTGGTTTCTTGCTTATATCTCGAAAACAGTTACTCCTATCAATTTTTATCTCTTTACTAAAATTAAAGCTGACAAAATTTCCTACAAAATAGTTATTTGCATTTTTCATGTAGGACTAACCATAAGCGAGATATATGATTGAAAATAATTAATATTTAAAAAAAAAGTGCTTTAACAGAAAATGTCTTGTGATTTAAAATACACTTAATTTATTGGGTCCAACACTTTATTAGAGGAAAAAGGAGGTGACATAAAAGTCACTGAAGTCTTTAGAGTCGTTTTTAAATGCTGCATCTTCGACTTCGTCTCAAACATTGAAAACTGTATTACATTTTTGTTCAGTAACTGTAACAGTTTTCACTTTGGTTTTTTGCTTATATCTCGAAAACCGTTACTCCTATCAAATTTTATCTTTTTTTCAAAATTAAAGCGGATAAAATTTCCTACAAAATAGTTATTTGCAAATGTCCTGTAGGACGAACCATAGGCGAGTTATAGAGTTGGATATAAATAATCTTTAACAAAAATTTGCTTTAAAATAAAATGTTTGAAAAACCGAAATTAAACTAAATTAATTGGGTCTAACACTTTAGTAGAGAAAAAAGGAAAAGACATAAAAATCACCAAAGTCTTCAAAGTTGTTTTTAGTCGTCATATTAATAACAATAACATTAATAGTAATAATACTAATAGTACTAAATTTGCATATATGCAAGCGCTTAATTAAGGTAACAGTTTTTGGTTTCTTGCTTATATCTCGAAAACAGTTACTCCTATCAATTTTTATCTTTCTTTAAAAATTAAAGCTGATAAAATTTCCTACAAAATAGTTATTTGCATTTCTTTTGTAAGACCAACCATAAGCGAGTTATAGAGTTGGATATAAATATTCTTTAACAAAAATTTGCTTTAAAATAAAATGTTTGAATAACTTAAATTAAACTAAATTAATTGGGTCTAACACTTTAGTAGAGGAAAAAGGAGAAGACATAAAAGTCACTAAAGGTTTCAGAGTCGTCTTTAGTCGTCAAATTAATAACAATAACATTAATAATAATAATACTAATAGTACTAAATTTGCTTATATGCAAACGCTTAATTAAGGTAACAGTTTTTTGGTTTCTTGCTTATATCTCGAAAACAGTTACTCCTATCAATTTTTATCTCTTTACTAAAATTAAAGCTGACAAAATTTCCTACAAAGTAGTTATTTGCATTTTTCATGTAGGACTAACCATAAGCGAGATATATGATTGACAATAATTAATATTTAAAAAAAAAGTGCTTTAACAGAAAATATCTTGTGATTTAAAATACACTTAATTTATTGGGTCCAACACTTTATTAGAGGAAAAAGGAGGTGACATAAAAGTCACTGAAGTCTTTAGGGTCGTTTTTAAATGCTGCATCTTCGACTTCGTCTCAAACATTGAAAACTGTATTACATTTTTGTTCAGTAACTGTAACAGTTTTCACTTTGGTTTTTTGCTTATATTTCGAAAACCGTTACTCCTATCAAATTTTATCTTTTTTTCAAAATTAAAGCGGATAAAATTTCCTACAAAATAGTTATTTGCAAATGTCCTGTAGGACGAACCATAGGCGAGTTATAGAGTTGGATATAAATAATCTTTAACAAAAATTTGCTTTAAAATAAAATGTTTGAAAAACCGAAATTAAACTAAATTAATTGGGTCTAACACTTTAGTAGAGAAAAAAGGAGAAGACATAAAAATCACCAAAGTCTTCAAAGTTGTTTTTAGTCGTCATATTAATAACAATAACATTAATAGTAATAATACTAATAGTACTAAATTTGCTTATATGCAAGCGCTTAATTAAGGTAACAGTTTTTGGTTTCTTGCTTATATCTCAAAAACAGTTACTCCTATCAATTTTTATCTCTTTACTAAAATTAAAGCTGACAAAATTTCCTACAAAATAGTTATTTGCATTTTTCATGTAGGACTAACCATAAGCGAGATATATGATTGACAATAATTAATATTTAAAAAAAAAGTGCTTTAACAGAAAATGTCTTGTGATTTAAAATACACTTAATTTATTGGGTCCAACACTTTATTAGAGGAAAAAGGAGGTGACATAAAAGTCACTGAAGTCTTTAGAGTCGTTTTTAAATGCTGCATCTTCGACTTCGTCTCAAACATTGAAAACTGTATTACATTTTTGTTCAGTAACTGTAACAGTTTTCACTTTGGTTTTTTGCTTATATTTCGAAAACCGTTACTCCTATCAAATTTTATCTTTTTTTCAAAATTAAAGCGGATAAAATTTCCTACAAAATAGTTATTTGCAAATGTCCTGTAGGACGAACCATAGGCGAGTTATAGAGTTGGATATAAATAATCTTTAACAAAAATTTGCTTTAAAATAAAATGTTTGAAAAACCAAAATTAAACTAAATTAATTGGGTCTAACACTTTAGTAGAGGAAAAAGGAGAAGACATAAAAGTCACTAAAGGTTTCAGAGTTGTCTTTAGTCGTCATATTAATAACAATAACATTAAAATAATAATAATACTAATAGTACTAAATTTGCTTATATGCAAACGCTTAATTAAGGTAACAGTTGTTTGGTTTCTTGCTTATATCTCGAAAACAGTTACTCCTATCAATTTGTATCTTTCTTTAAAAATTAAAGCTGATAAAATTTATTACAAAATAGTTAATTGCAAATGTCCTGTAGAACGAACCATAGGCGAGTTATAGAGTTGGATATAAATAATCTTTAACAAAAATTTGCTTTAAAATAAAATATTTGAAAAACCGAAATTAAACTAAATTAATTGGGTCTAACACTTTAGTAGAAAAAAAAGGAGAAGACATAAAAATCACCAAAGTCTTCAAAGTTGTTTTTAGTCGTCATATTAATAACAATAACATTAATAATAATAATACTAATAGTACTAAATTTGCTTATATGCAAGCGCTTAATTAAGGTAAGAGTTTTTTGGTTTCTTGCTTATATCTCGAAAACAGTTACTCCTATCCATTTTTATTTTTTTACTAATAATAAAGCTGATAAAATTTGCAACAAAATAGTTATTTGCATTTTTCTTGTAGAACCAACCATAAGCGAGTTATAGAGTTGGATATAAATAATAATTAACAAAAATTTGCTTTAAAATAAGATGTTTGAAAAACTGAAACTAAACTAAATTGTGTCTAACACTTTAGTAGAGGAAAAAGAAGAAGACATAAAAGTCACAAAAGGTTTCAGACTCTTCTTTAGTCGTCATATTAATAACAATAACATTAATAATAATAATACTAATAGTACTAAATTTGCTTATATGCAAACGCTTAATTAAGGTAACAGTTTTTTGGTTTCTTGATTATATCTCGAAAACAGTTACTCCTATCAATTTTTATCTTTCTTTAAAAATTAAAGCTGATAAAATTTCCTACAAAACAGTTATTCGCATTTCTTTTGTAGGACCAACCATAAGCGAGTTATAGAGTTGGATATAAATATTCTTTAACAAAAATTTGCTTTAAATTAAAATGTTTGAATAACTGAAATTAAACTAAATTAATTGGGTCTAACACTTTAGTAGAGGAAAAAGGAGAAGACATAAAAGTCACTAAAGGTTTCAGAGTCGTCTTTAGTCGTCATATTAATAACAATAACATTAATAATAATAATACTAATAGTACTAAATTTGCTTATATGCAAACGCTTAATTAAGGTAACAGTTGTTTGGTTTCTTGCTTATATCTCGAAAACAGTTACTCCTATCAATTTTTAGTTCTTCACTAAAATTAAAGCTGACAAAATTTCCTACAAAATAGTTATTTGCATTTTTCATGTAGGACTAACCATAAGCGAGATATATGATTGAAAATAATTAATATTTAAAAAAAAGTGCTTTAACAGAAAATGTCTTGTGATTTAAAATACACTTAATTTATTGGGTCCAACACTTTATTAGAGGAAAAAGGAGGTGACATAAAAGTCACTGAAGTCTTTAGAGTCGTTTTTAAATGCTGCATCTTTGACTTCGTCTCAAACATTGAAAACTGTATTACATTTTTGTTCAGTAACTGTAACAGTTTTCACTTTGGTTTTTTGCTTATATTTCGAAAACCGTTACTCCTATCAAATTTTATCTTTTTTTCAAAATTATAGCGGATAAAATTTCCTACAAAATAGTTATTTGCAAATGTCCTGTAGGACGAACCATAGGCGAGTTATAGAGTTGGATATAAATAATCTTTAACAAAAATTTGCTTTAAAATAAAATGTTTGAAAAACCGAAATTAAACTAAATTAATTGGGTCTAACACTTTAGTAGAGAAAAAAGGAGAAGTCATAAAAATCACCAAAATCTTCAAAGTTGTTTTTAGTCGTCATATTAATAACAATAACATTAATAATAATAATACTAATAGTACTAAATTTGCTTATATACAAGCGCTTAATTAAGGTAACAGTTTTTGGTTTCTTGCTTATATCTCGAAAACAGTTACTCCTATCAATTTTTATCTTTCTTTAAAAATTAAAGCTGATAAAATTTCCTACAAAATAGTTAATTGCATTTCTTTTGTAAAACCAATCATAAGCGAGTTATAGAGTTGGATATAAATATTCTTTAACAAAAATTTGCTTTAAAATAAAATGTTTGAATAACTTAAATTAAACTAAATTAATTGGGTCTAACACTTTAGTAGAGGAAAAAGGAGAAGACATAAAAGTCACTAAAGGTTTCAGAGTCGTCTTTAGTCGTCATATTAATAACAATAACATTAATAATAATAATACTAATAGTACTAAATTTGCTAATATGCAAACGCTTAATTAAGGTAACAGTTTTTTGGTTTCTTGCTTATATCTCGAAAACAGTTACTCCTATCAATTTTTATCTCTTTACTAAAATTAAAGCTGACAAAATCTCCTACAAAATAGTTAATTGCATTTTTCATGTAGGACTAACCATAAGCGAGATATATGATTGAAAATAATTAATATTTAAAAAAAAAGTGCTTTAACAGAAAATGTCTTGTGATTTAAAATACACTTAATTTATTGGGTCCAACACTTTATTAGAGAAAAAAGGAGGTGACATAAAAGTCACTGAAGTCTTTAGAGTCGTTTTTAAATGCTGCATCTTCGACTTAGTCTCAAACATTGAAAACTGTATTACATTTTTGTTCAGTAACTGTAACAGTTTTTACTTTGGTTTTTTGCTTATATCTCGAAAACCGTTACTTCTATCAAATTTTATCTTTTTTTCAAAATTAAAGCGGATAAAATTTTCTACAAAATAGTTATTTGCAAATTTCCTGTAGGACGAACCATAGGCGAGTTATAGAGTTGGATATAAATAATCTTTAACAAAAAATTGCTTTAAAATAAAATGTTTGAAAAACCGAAATTAAACTAAATTAATTGGGTCTAACACTTTAGTAGAGAAAAAAGAAGAAGACATAAAAATCACCAAAGACTTCAAAGTTGTTTTTAGTCGTCATATTAATAACAATAACATTAATAATAATAATACTTATAGTACTAAATTTGCTTATATGCATGCGCTTAATTAAGGTAACAGTTTTTTGGTTTCTTGCTTATATCTCGAAAACAGTTACTCCTATCAATTTTTATCTATTTACTAACATTAAAGCTGATAAAAGTTGCAACAAAATAGTTATTTGCATTTTTCTTGTAGGATCAACCATCAGCGAGTTATAAAGTTAGATATTAATAATATTCAACAAAAATTTGCTTTAAAATAAAATGTTTGAAAAACTGAAATTAAACTAAATTAATTGGGTCTAGCATTTTAGTAGAGAAAAAAGGAAAAGACATAAAAATCACCAAAGTTTTCAAAGTTGTTTTTAGTCGTTATATTAACACAATTAATTTAGTTTAATTTCAGATTTTCAAACATTTTATTTTAAAGCAAATTTTTGTTAAATATTATTAATATCCAACTCTATAACTCGCTTATGGTTGGTTCTACAAGAAAAATGCAAATAACTATTTTGTAGCAAATTTTATCAGCTTTAATTTTAGTAAAAAAATAAAAATTGATAAGTGTAACTGTTTTCGAGATATAAACAAGAAACCAAAAAACTGTTACCTTAATTAAGCAAATTTAGTACTCAGTTTTAAAATGAGTTATTAATTTTAGACAATTTCTTGCCTAAAAACACAGATCACAGATGATCTTTTGCGTAGAAATGAAAAAACGCTTAGATAACACAAAATAAGCTTCATTTTTGCTTAGAAAAACGAAACGTTAATTTAGAAAGAAAATCATTATTATAAGTATTATTATTATTATTATTATTCTTATTATTATTGTTATTATTTTTATTACTATTATTATTATTATTATAATTCAT
>NC_087400.1:14510711-14528211 GCF_031307605.1 Tribolium castaneum
AAAAAAACGAATTACGTTATAGACTTGACGAGAACGGCGTATCTCGGACTCTTGTAGGACTCTTATAGAAACAAAAAGTATCAGTTTGGATTAAAACAAATTATTTTTGTTGACTCTTAGTCCGAATTGTTCATCAGTTCAAACAAAAGCGGCTTATTTTAGACGATCTTTTGCTTTGAACAAGAAAACTTACATCGAACAGACTAAAAACGTATAAATCTGGCATAAAAGAGCAATTTATGTATCACTTTGTATAAAGGCAGCTAATCCTATTCGTTTCATTGCTAAAATAGACTAAATTGTTATTAATCCTAACAAAAACGCAGTATTTTGGCACAAAATACTAATTACATTATAGTTATGACGAGAATAGCTTATTTGGAATGATTCTATGCTTCCAAACGAGTAAATTTTTATTAAACAGATGCCAAACATCATGTTTTGTCCTATAATGACATTTTATATTGCAGTTTGTATTAAAACAAAGTATTTTCGTTGATTCTTTGTTTGAAGCAGCAAACCTAACATTAAAGAATCTGAAAACTTTGTATTCGGACACAAACCACCGAATTTTGTATCAGTTTAGACAAAAACGGTTGATTTTCGACAATATTTTGCTTTGAACAAGAAAACTTATATCAAACAGACTAAAAACGTCTTATTTTAGCACAAAACAAAAGATTTGCGTTATAGTCTTGACGAGAACTGTTAATTTCAAACGATTCTATGCTTTGAAACCAGTATACTTTCACTAAACAGAGGCAAAACGTCTGATTTCGCCTTTGAAAAACGATTTTTGTCACAGTTTGGATTAAAACCAATTATTTTCGTTTATTCATTGTTACAAACAAGAAACCTTACATCAAAGAAACTGAAAACTCCTTATTCAGGCACAGAAATTCGAATTACGTTTCAGTCTGGACAAAAACTGCTTATTTTAGACGATCCTTTGTTTTGAACACGAAAACTTACATTAAAAAGATTAAAAACGTCTTATTCTGGGTGAAAACTGCAAATTATATATTACTCTAGATAAAAGCAATTTATCCTGATTACTCCTTTACTTAGAATAGAGTAAACTTGTATAAAACTTAATAAAAACTTTAAATTTCGTCTTAAAGAAATAATTTACGTAATAGTTTTGACCAGCACTGTTAATTTCAAGCGATTTTATGATTGAAAACGAATGAACTTTTATGAGGCAGATGCAAAACCACATATTACCATATAAAGTATTACCTTTTGCAACAAGAAATTTTACGTCAAAGTAACTGAAAATTTCGTATCCATGCACAAATATCGAATTACGTATCAGTTTAGGCAAATACAGCTAATTTTAAACGATTCCTTGCTATAAACAAGAAAAATTTTATCAAACATATTGAAAACGTTTTATTCTCGAAAATAAGAGCAAATTATGTATCAGTTTTAACAAAAGCGGATTACTCTGTTTGATTCTATGCTTAGAGTAGAGTAAACTACTATAAAACGTAATGAAAACTCTATATTCAAGCTCAAAAGAACAAATTACGTTATATTTTTGACAAAAAAAAATATTTCGGACGATTACATTCTTCGAAGTTAGCAAACTTTAATTAAACAAGTGCAAAAGCTAATACTTTTCTTTAAAATGACGATTTATGTGGTAAAATGGTGTTTTGCATCTGTCCTATAAAAGTTTACTCGTTTCGCTCCATTGAATCATTCGAAATAAATTATTTTGCCACAACAACAACGAAAATAATATGTTTTTGTTTAAACTGTAACTTAAGTAGTTTTTATAAAACGAACTAAGACGTTTGGCATCTGTTTAGTGAAAGTTTTCGCGTTTGGTGGCATAAAATCGTTTGAAATTAACAGTTCTGGTCAAAACTATAACGTAAATTATTTCTTTGAGACGAAATTTAAAGTTTTCATTAAGTTTTATGCAAGTTTGCCCTATTCTAAGCAAAGGAGTAATCAGGATAAACTGCTTTTATCCAAAGTAATACATAATTTGCAGTTTTGAGCCAGAATAAGACGTTTTTAATCTTTTTAATGTAAGTTTTCGTGTTCAAAAGAAAGGATCGTCTAAAATAAGCAGTTTCTGTCCAAACTGAAACGTAATTTGATTTTCTGTGTCTGAATAAGAGGTTTTCAGTTTCTTTGATGTAAGGTTTCTTGTTTGTAACAATGAATAAACGAAAATAATTGGTTTTAATCCAAACTGTGACATAAATCGTTTTTCAAAGGCGAAATCAGACGTTTTGCCTCTGTTTAGTAAAAGTATACTGGTTTCAAAGCATAGAATCGTTTGAAATTAACAGTTCTCGTCAAGACTATAACGCAAATCTTTTGTTTTGTGCTAAAATAAGACGTTTTTAGTCTGTTTGATATAAGTTTTCTTGTTCAAAGCAAAATATTGTCGAAAATCAACCGTTTTTGTCTAAACTGATACAAAATTCGGTGGTTTGTGTCCGAATACAAAGTTTTCAGATTCTTTAATGTTAGGTTTGCTGTTTCAAACAAAGAATCAACGAAAATACTTTGTTTTAATACAAACTGCAATATAAAATGTCATTATAGGACAAAACATGATGTTTGGCATTTGTTTAATAAAAATTTACTCGTTTGGAAGCATAGAATCATTCCAAATAAGCTATTCTCGTCATAACTATAATGTAATAAGTATTTTGTGCCAAAATACTGCGTTTTTGTTAGGATTAATAACAATTTAGTCTATTTTAGCAATGAAACGAATAGGATTAGCTGCCTTTATACAAAGTGATACATAAATTGCTCTTTTATGCCAGATTTATACGTTTTTAGTCTGTTCGATGTAAGTTTTCTTGAATAATAATAATAATAATAATAATAATAATAATAATAATAATAATAATAATAATAAAATAATAATAATAATAGTAATAGTAATAAAAGTAATAATAATAATAATACTTTTAACAAGGAAAAATGAAGCTTATTTTGTGTGTTACATAAGCGTTTTCTCATTTCTATGCAAGAGATCATCTGTGATCTGTGTTTTTAGGCAAGAAATTGTCTAAAATTAATAACTCATTTCAAAACTGGTATAAAAACATTTACTATACAAAAGTTATAATCGGTTTTTAATAATAATAATATTAATAGTAATAATAATAATAATAATAATAAAAATTATAATAATAATAATAAAAGTAATAGTAATAATAATAATAATAAAAATAATAATAATAGTAGTAATAAAAGTAAGCTTAGTTTTCTAAGCAAAAATAAAGCTTATTTTGTGTGTTATATGAGCGTTTTCTCATTTCTATGCAAGAGATCATCTGTGATCTGTGTTTTTAGGCAAGAAATTGTCTAAAATTAATAACTCATTTTAAAACTGGTATAAAAACATTTACTATACAAAAGTTAATAAAAATAATAAAAATAATAATAATAATAATAATAATAATAGTAATAAAAATAATAATAATACTTTTAATAAGGAAAAATATAGTTTATTTTGTGAGTTACATGAGCGTTTTCTCATTTCTATGCAAGAGATCATCTGTGATCTGTGTTTTTAGGCAAGACTATTCCAGAATTATACGTTTTTAGTCTGTTCGATGTAAGTTTTCTTGTTCAAAGCAAAAGATCGTCTAAAATAAGCCGTTTTTGTTTGAACTGATGAACATTTCGGATTGAGAGTCAACAAAAATAATTTGTTTTAATACAAACTGATACTTTTTGTTCCTATAAGACAAAATATAAGATTTTGCATCCATTGAATATAAAAATATATTTGTGTCGAAGCATAGAATCGTCCGAGATACGCCGTTCTCGTCAAGTCTATAACGTAATTCGTTTTTTTGTGTCAGAATATGTGGTTTTAGTTACGCTTTGCAAAAGTTTGCTCTTATGTAAGCAAAGAAACAAACAGGATAAACTGCTTCTATTTAAAGTGATACATAATTAGCTCATTTGTGACAGAATACGACGTTTTCTGTCTGTTTAATATAAGTTTTTAATAATAAAAATAAAAATAATATCAATAATAATAATAATAATAATAATAATAATAATAATAATAATAATAATAATAATAATAATAATAGTAATAATAATAATAATAATAATAGTAATAAAAATAATAATAGTAATAAAAGAAAGCTTAGTTTTTTAAGCAAAAATGAAGCTTATTTTGTGTGTTATATGAGCGTTTTCTCATTTCTATGCAAGAGATCATCTGTGATCTGTGTTTTTAGGCAAGAAATTGTCTAAAATTAATAACTCATTTTAAAACTGGTATAAAAACATTTACTATACAAAAGTTATAATCAGTTTTTAATAATAATAATAATAATAATAATAATAATAATAATAATAATAATAATAATAATATGAATAATAATAATAATAATAATAATAATAATAATAATAATAATAATAGTAATAAAAGTAATAATAATAATAATAATATTAATAATACTTATAATGAATTTCTTTCTAAATTGAAATATTTTGTAGGAAATTTTATCCGCTTTAATTTTGAAAAAAAGATAAAATTTAATAGGAGTAACGGTTTTCGAAATATAAGCAAAAAACCAAAGTGAAAACTGTTACAGTTACTGAACAAAAATGTAATACAGTTTTCAATGTTTGAGACGAAGTCGAAGATGCAGCATTTAAAAACGACTCTAAAGACTTCAGTGACTTGTATGTCACCTCCTTTTTCCTCTAATAAAGTGTTGGACTCAATAAATTAAGTGTATTTTAAATCACAAGACATTTTCTGTTAAAGCACTTTTTTTTAAATATTAATTATTTTCAATCATATATCTCGCTTATGGTTAGTCCTACATGAAAAATGCAAATAACTATTTTGTAGGAAATTTTGTCAGCTTTAATTTTAGTAAAGAGATAAAAATTGATAAAAGTAACTGTTTTCGAGATATAAGCAAGAAACCAAACAACTGTTACCTTAATTAAGCGTTTGCATATAAGCAAATTTAGTACTATTAGTATTATTATTATTAATGTTATTGTTATTAATATGACGACTAAAAACAACTTTGAAGACTTTGGTGATTTTTATGTTTTCTCTTTTTTTCTCTACTAAAGTGTTAGACCCAATTAATTTAGTTTAATTTCGGTTTTTCAAACATTTTATTTTAAAGCAAATTTTTGTTAAAGATTATTTATATCTAACTCTATAACTCGCTTATGGTTGGTCCTACAAAAGAAATGCAAATAACTATTTTGTATGAAATTTTATCAGCTTTAATTTTTAAAGAAAGATAAAAATTGATAGGAGTAACTGTTTTCGAGAGATAAGCAAGAAACCAAAAAACTGTTACCTTAATTAAGCGCATGCATATAAGCAAATTTAGTACTATAAGTATTATTATTATTAATGTTATTGTTATTAATATGACGACTAAAGACGACTCTGAAAACTTTAGTGACTTTTATGTCTCCTCCTTTTTCCTCTACTAAAATGCTAGACCCAATTAATTTAGTTTAATTTCAGTTTTTCAAACATTTTATTTTAAAACAAATTTTTGTTAAAAATTATTTATATCCAACTCTATAACTCGCCTATGGTTCGTCCTACAGGAAATTTGCAAATAACTATTTTGTAGGAAATTTTATCCGCTTTAATTTTGAAAAAAAGATAAAATTTGATAGGAGTAACGGTTTTCGAGATATAAGCAAAAAACCAAAGTGAAAACTGTTACAGTTACTGAACAAAAATGTAATACAGTTTTCAATGTTTGAGACGAAGTCGAAGATGCAGCATTTAAAAACGACTCTAAAGACTTCAGTGACTTTTATGTCACCTCCTTTTTCCTCTAATAAAGTGTTAGACCCAATAAATTAAGTGTATTTTAAATCACAAGACATTTTCTGTTAAAGCACTTTTTTTTTTAATATTAATTATTTTCAAACATATATCTCGCTTATGGTTAGTTCTACATGAAAAATGCAAATAACTACTTTGTAGGAAATTTTGTCAGCTTTAATTTTAGTAAAAAGATAAAAATTGATAGGAGTAACTGTTTTCGAGATATAAGCAAGAAACCAAAAAACTGTGATTTAAAATACACTTAATTTATTGGGTCCAATACTTTATTAGAAGAAAAAGGAGGTGACATAAAAGTCACTGAAGTCTTCAGAGTCGTTTTTAAATGCTGCATTTTTGTCTTCGTCTCAAACATTAAAAACTGAATTACATTTTTGTTCAGTAACAGTTAGAGTTTTCTTATTGCTTTTTTGCTTATATCTCGAAAACAGTTACTCCTATCAATTTTTATCTTTTTTTCAAAATTAAAGCTGATGAAATTTCCTACAAAATAGTTATTTGCATTTCTTTTGTAAGACCAACCATAAGCGAGTTATAGAGTTGAATATTAATAATATTTAACAAAAATTTGCTTTAAAATAAAATGTTTGAAAAACCGAAATTAAACTAAATTAATTGGATCTAACAATTTAGTAGAGGAAAAAGGAGAAGACATAAAAGTCACCAAAGTCTTCAGAGACGTTTTTAGTCGTCATATTAATAACAATAACATTAATAATAATAATACTTATAGTACTAAATTTGCTTATATGCAAGCGCTTAATTAAGGTAACAGTTTTTTGGTTTCTTGCTTATATCTCGAAATTAGTTACTCCTATCAATTTTTATCTTTTTACTAAAATTAAAGCTGCTAAAATTTCCTACAAAATAGTTATTTGCATTTTTCTTGTAGGACCAACCATAAGCGAGTTATAGAGTTAGATATAAATAATATTTAACAAAAATTTGCTTTAAAATAAAATGTTTGAATAACTGAAATTAAACTAAATTAATTGTGTCTAACACTTTAGTAGAGGAAAAAGGAGAAGACATAAAAGTTACTAAAGGTTTCAGAGTCGTCTTTAGTCGTCATAATAAAAACAATAACATTATTAATAATAATACTAATAGTACAAAATTTGCTTATATGCAAGCGCTTAATTAAGGTAACAGTTTTTTGGTTTCTTGCTTATATCTCAAAAACAGTTACTCCTATCAATTTTTATCTTTTTACTAAAATTAAAGCTGCTAAAATTTCCTACAAAATAGTTATTTGCATTTTTCATGTAGGACTAACCATAAGCGAGATTTAAGTTTGAAAACAATTAATATTTAAAAAAAAGTGCTTTCACAGAAAATGTCTTGTGATTTAAAATACACTTAATTTATTGGGTTCAATACTTTATTAGAAAAAAAAGGAGGTGACATAAAAGTCACTGAAGTCTTCAGAGTCGTTTTTAAATGCTGCATTTTCGACTTCGTCTCAAACATTGAAAACTGAATTACATTTTTGTTCAGTAACTGTAACAGTTTTCACTTTGGTTTTTTGCTTATATCTCGAAAACAGTTACTCCTATCAATTTTTATCATTCTTTCAAAATTAAAGCTGATAAAATTTCCTACAAAACAGTTATTTGCATTTCTTTTGTAAGACCAACTATACTCGTAAGTGAGTTATAGAGTTGGATATAAATAATCTTTAACAAAAATTTGCTTTAAAATAAAATGTTTGAAAACCGAAATTAAAAAATTAATAACTCATTTTAAAACTGGTATAAAAACATTTACTATACAAAAGTTATAATCGGTTTTTATTAATAATAATAGTAATAATAATAATAATATTAATACAAATAATAATAATAATAATAATAATATTAATAATAATAATAATTATAGTAATAATAATAATAATAATAATAATAATAATAATAATAATAATAATAATAATAGTAATAAAAATAATAATAATAGTAGTAATAACGTAGTAGTAATAAATTTTATCAGCTTTAATTTTAAAAAACAGATAAAAATTGATAGGAGTAACTGTTTTCGAGATATAAGCAAAAAACCAATAAGAAAACTGTAACTGTTACTGAATAAAAATGTAATTCAGTTTTCAATGTTTGAGACGAAGACGAAAATGCAGCATTTAAAAACGACTCTGAAGACTTCAGTGACTTTTATGTCACCTCCTTTTTTTTCTAATAAAGTATTGGACCAAATAAATTAAGCGTATTTTAAATCACAAGACATTTTCTGTTAAAGCACTTTTTTTTAAAATATTAATTATTTTCAAACTTATATCTCGCTTATGGTTAGTTCTACATGAAAAATGCAAATAACTATTTTGTAGGAAATTTTAGCAGCTTTAATTTTAGTAAAAAGATAAAAATTGATAGGAGTAACTGATTTTGAGATATAAGCAAGAAACCAAAAAACTGTTACCTTAATTAAGCGCTTGCATATAAGCAAATTTAGTACTATAAGTATTATTATTATTAATGTTATTGTTATTAATATGACGACTAAAAACGTCTCTGAAGACTTTGGTGACTTTTATGTCTTCTCCTTTTTCCTCTACTAAATTGTTAGATCCAATTAATTTAGTTTAATTTCGGTTTTTCAAACATTTTATTTTAAAGCAAATTTTTGTTAAATATTATTTATATCCAACTCTATAACTCGCTTATGGTTGGTCTCACAAAATAAATGCGAATAACTATTTTGTAGGAAATTTTATCAGCTTTAATTTTTAGAGAAAGATAAAAATTGATAGGAGTAACTGTTTTCGAGATATAAGCAAGAAACCAAAAACTGTTACCTTAATTAAGCGCTTGTATATAAGCAAATTTAGTACTATTAGTATTATTATTATTAATGTTATTGTTATTAATATGACGACTAAAAACAACTTTGAAGACTTTGGTGATTTTTATGTCTTCTCCTTTTTTCTCTACTAAAGTGTTAGACCCAATTAATTTAGTTTAATTTCGGTTTTTCAAACATTTTATTTTAAAGCAAATTTTTGTTAAAGATTATTCTCATTTTAAAACTGGTATAAAAACATTTACTATACAAAAGTTATAATCGGTTTTTATTAATAATAATAGTAATAATAATAATAATATTAATAATAATAATAATAATAATAATAATAATAATAATAGTAATAAAAATAATAATAATAGTAGTAATAACGTCTAAAATAAGCCGTTTTTGTTTGAACTGATGAATAATTCGGACTAAGAGTGAACAAAAATAATTTGTTTTAATCCAAACTGATACTTTTTGTTTCTATAAGAGTCCTATAAGAGTCCGAGATACGCCGTTCTCGTCAAGTCTATAACGTAATTCGTTTTTTTGTGTCAGAATATGTAGCTTTAGTTACGCTTTATAAAAGTTTGCTCTTATGTAAGCAAAGAAATTAACAGGATAAACTGCTTCTATTTAAAGTGATACATAATTAGCTCATTTGTGACAGAATACGACGTTTTCTGTCTGTTTAATAGAAGTTTTTAATAATAAAAATAATAATAATAATAATAGAAATAAAAATAATAATAATAGTAATAAAGGAAAGCTTAGTTTTTTAAGCAAAAATGAAGCTTATTTTGTGTGTTATATGAGCGTTTTCTCATTTCTATGCAAGAGATCATCTGTGATCTGTGTTTTTAGGCAAGAAATTGTCTAAAATTAATTACTCATTTTAAAACTGGTATAAAAACATTTACTATACAAAAGTTATAATCGGTTTTTAATAATAATAATAATAATAATAATAATAATAATAATTATAATAATAATAATAATAATAATAATAATAATAATAATAGCAATAAAAGTAATAATAATAATAATAGTAATACTTATAATGAATTTCTTTCTAAATTAAAGCTTAGTTTTTCTAAGCAAAAATGAAGCTTATTTTGTGTTATCTGAGCGTTTTCTCATTTCTATGCAAGAGATCATTTGTGATCTGTGTTTTTAGGCAAGAAATTATCTAAAATTAATAACTCATTTTAAAACTGGTATAAAAACATTTACTATACAAAAGTTATAATCGGTTTTTATTAATAATAATAGTAATAATAATAATAATATTAATAAAAATAATAATAATAATAATAATAATAATAATAATAATAATAATAATAATAATAATAATAATAATAATAATTATAGTAATAATAATAATAATAATAATAATAATAATAATAATAATAATAATAGTAATAAAAATAATAATAATAGTAGTAATAACGTCTAAAATAAGCCGTTTTTGTTTGAACTGATGAACAATTCGGACTAAGAGTCAACAAAAATAATTTGTTTTACTCCAAACTGATACTTTTTGTTTCTAGAAGAGTCCTATAAGAGTCCGAGATACGCCGTTCTCGTCAAGTCTATAACGTACATAAGAGCAAACTTTTATAAAGCGTAACTAAAGCCACATATTCTGACACAAAAAAACGAATTACTACTAAAGTGTTAGACCCAATTAATTTAGTTTAATTTCAGTTTTTTAAACATTTTATTTTAAAGCAAATTTTTGTTAAAAATTATTTATATCCAACTCTATAACTTGCTTATGGTTAGTCCTACATGAAAAATGCAAATAACTATTTTGTAGAAAATTTTGTCAGCTTTAATTTTAGTAAAAAGATAAAAATTGATAGGAGTAACTGTTTTCGAGATATAAGCAAGAAACCAAAAAACTGTTACTTTAATTAAGCGCTTGCATATAAGCAAATTTTGTACTATTAGTATTATTATTATTATTGTCATTGTTTTTAATATGACGACTAAAAACGTCTCTGAAGACTTTGGTGACTTTTATGTCTTCTCCTTTTTCCTCTACTAAAGTGTTAGATCCAATTAATTTAGTTTAATTTCGGTTTTTCAAACATTTTATTTTATAGCAAATTTTTGTTAAATATTATTTATATCCAACTCTATAACTCGCCTATGGTTGGTCCTACAGAAAATTTGTAAATAACTATTTTGTAAGAAATTTTTTCAGCTTTAATTTAAAAAAAAAAGATAAAATTTGATAGGAATAACGGTTTTCGAGATATAAGCAAAAAACCAAAGCGAAAACTGTGACAGTTACTGAACAAAAATGTAATTCAGTTTTCAATGTTTGAGACGAAGTCGAAAATGCAGCATTTAAAAACGACTCTGAAGACATCAGTGATTTTTATGTCACCTCTTTTTTCTTCTAATAAAGTATTGGATCCAATAAATTAAGTGTATTTTAAATCACAAGACATTTTCTGTTAAAGCACTTTTTTTTAAATATTAATTATTTTCATACTTATATCTCGCTTATGGTTAGTCCTACATAAAAAATGCAAATAACTATTTTGTAGGAAATTTTATCAGCTTTAATTTTAGTAAAAAGATAAAAATTGATAGGAGTAACTGATTTCGAGATATAAGCATGAAACCAAAAAACTGTTACCTTAATTAAGCGTTTGCATATAAGCAAATTTAGTACTATTAGTATTATTATTATTAATGTTATTGTTATTAATATGACGACTAAAGACGACTCTGAAACCTTTAGTGACTTTTATGTCTTCTCCTTTTTCCTCCACTAAAGTGTTAGACACAATTAATTTACTTTAATTTCAGTTATTCAAACATTTTATTTTAAAGTAAATTTTTGTTAAATATTATTTATATCTAACTCTATAACTCGCTTATGGTTGGTCCTACAAGAAAAATGCAAATAACTATTTTGTAGCAAATTTTATCAGCTTTAATTTTGAAAAAAAGATAAAAATTGATAGGAGTAACTGTTTTCGAGATATAAGCAAAAAAGCAATAAGAAAACTCTAACTGTTACTGAACAAAAATGTAATTCAGTTTTTAATGTTTGAGACGAAGACAAAAATGCAGCATTTAAAAACGACTCTGAAGACTTCAGTGACTTTTATGTCACCTCCTTTTTCTTCTAATAAAGTATTGGACCCAATAAATTAAGTGTATTTTAAATCACAAGTCATTTTCTGTTAAAGCACTTTTTTTTAAATATTAATTATTTTCAAACTTAAATCTCGCTTATGGTTAGTCCTACATGAAAAGTGCAAATAACTATTTTGTAGGAAATTTTAGCAGCTTTAATTTTAGTAAAAAGATAAAAATTGATAGGAGTAACTGTTTTCGAGATATAAGCAAAAAACCAAAGTGAAAACTGTTACAGTTACTAAACAAAAATGTAATTTAGTTTTCAATGTTTGAGACGAAGTCGAAAATGCAGCATTTAAAAACGACCCTGAAGACTTCAGTGACTTTTATGTCACCTCCTTTTTCTTCTAATAAAGTATTGGACCCAATAAATTAAGTGTATTTTAAATCACAAGACATTTTCTGTTAAAGCACTTTTTTTAAAATATTAATTATTTTCAAACATATATCTCGCTTGTGGTTAGTCCTACATGAAAAATGCAAATAACTATTTTGTAGGAAATTTTATCAGCTTTAATTTTAGTAAAAAGATAAAAATTGATAGGAGTAACTGATTTCGAGATATAAGCAAGAAACCAAAAAACTGTTACCTTAATTAAGCGTTTGCATATAAGCAAATTTAGTACTATTAGTATTATTATTATTAATGTTATTGTTATTAATATGACGACTAAAGACGACTCTGAAACCTTTAGTGACTTTTATGTCTTCTCCTTTTTCCTCTACTAAAGTGTTAGACACAATTTAGTTTAGTTTCAGTTTTTCAAACATTTTATTTTAAAGCAAATTTTTGTTAAATATTATTTATATCCAACTCTATAACTCGCTTATGGATGGTCCTACAAGAAAAATGCAAATAACTATTTTGTAGCAAATTTTATCAGCTTTAATTTTGAAAAAAAGATAAAAATTGATAGGAGTAACTGTTTTCGAGATATAAGCAAAAAAGCAATAAGAAAACTGTAACTGTTACTGAACAAAAATGTAGTTCAGTTTTTAATGTTTGAGACGAAGACACAAATGCAGCATTTAAAAACGACTCTGAAGACTTCAGTGACTTTTATGTCACCTCCTTTTTCTTCTAATAAAGTATTGGACGCAATAAATTAAGCGTATTTTAAATCACAAAACATTTTCTGTTAAAGCACTTTTTTTTTAAATATTAATTATTTTCAAACTTATATCTCGCTTATGGTTAGTTCTACATGAAAAATGCAAATAATTATTTTGTAGGAAATTTTATCAGCTTTAATTTTATTAAAAAAATAAAAATTGATAAGTGTAACTTATCTTAGATTAAATTAAGCAAGAAACCAAAAAACTGTTACCTTAATTAATTGCTAGCTTATAAGCAAATTTAGTACTATTAGTATTATTATTATTAATGTTTTTGTTATTAAATTATTATTATTATTATTATTATTATTATTATTATTATTATTATTATTAAACACCGATTATAACTTGTGTATAGTAAATGTTTTTATACCAGTTTTAAAATGAGTTATTAATTTTAGACAATTTCTTGCCTAAAAACACAGATCACAGATGATCTCTTGCATAGAAATGAGAAAACGCTCATGTAACACACAAAATAAACTTCATTTTTCCTTATTAAAAGTATTATTATTATTATTATTACTTTTATAACTATTACTATTATTATTATTATTATTATTATTATTATTATTATTAGTGTTATTATTATTACTATTATTATTAACTTTTGTATAGTAAATGTTTTTATACCAGTTTTAAAATGAGTTATTAATTTTAGACAATTTCTTGCCTAAAAACACAGATCACAGATGATCTCTTGCACAGAAATGAGAATACGCTCATATAACACACAAAATAAGTTTCATTTTTGCTTAGAAAAACTAAGCTTTAATTTAAAAAGAAATTCATTATTATAAGTATTATTATTATTATTATTATTATTATTATTATTATTATTATTATTATTATTATTATTATTATTATTATTATTAAAAACCGATTATAACATTTGTATAGTTAATGTTTTTATACCAGTTTTAAAATGAGTGATTAATTTTAGCCAATTTCTTGCCTAAAAACTATAAAATGGCTTAGATTGCCTAAAAACACAGATCACACATGATCTTTTACATAGAAATGAGAAAACGCTCATGTAACTCACAAAATAAACTTCATTTTTTCTTATTAAAAGTATTATTATTATTATTTTTATTACTATTATTATTATTATTATTTTTATTAACTTTTGTATAGTAAATGTTTTTATACCAGTTTTAAAATGAGTTATTAATTTTAGACAATTTCTTGCCTAAAAACACAGATCACAGATGATCTCTTGCATAGAAATGAGAAAACGCTCATATAACACACAAAATAAGCTTTATTTTTGCTTAGAAAACTAAGCTTACTTTTATTACTACTATTATTATTATTTTTATTATTATTATTATTACTATTACTTTTATTATTATTATAATTATTATTATTATTATTATTATTATTATTATTATTATTATTATTATTATTATTATTATTATTATTATTATTATTCTTATTATTACTATTAATATTATTAGTATTAAAAACCGATTATAACTTTTGTATAGTAAATGTTTTTATACCAGTTTTGAAATGAGTTATTAATTTTAGACAATTTCTTGCCTAAAAACACAGATCACAGATGATCTCTTGCATAGAAATGAGAAAACGCTCATGTAACACACAAAATAAGCTTCATTTTTCCTTATTAAAAGTATTATTATTATTATTATTATTATTATTATTATTATTATTATTATTATTATTATTATTATTATTATTATTATTATTATTATTATTATTATTATTATTATTATTATTATTATTATTACTATTAATTTTATTAGTATTAAAAACCGATTATAACTTTTGTATAGTAAATGTTTTTATACCAGTTTTGAAATGAGTTATTAATTTTAGACAATTTCTTGCCTAAAAACACAGATCACAGATGATCTCTTGCATAGAATTGAGAAAACGCTCATATAACACACAAAACAAGCTTCATTTTTGCTTAGAAAACTAAGCTTACTTCCATTACTATTATTATTATTATTATTATTGTTATTATCATTATTATTATTATTATTATTATTATTATTATTATTATTATTATTATTATTATTATTATTATTATTATTATTATTATTATTATTATTATTATTATTATTATTATTATTATTATTATTATTATTATTATTATTATTATTAAAAACTTATATTAAACAGACAGAAAACGTATTCTGTCACAAAAGAGCTTATTATGTATCACTTTAAATAGAAGCAGTTTATCCTGTTTGTTCCTTTGTTTACATAAGAGCAAACTTTTATAAAGCGTAACTAAAGCCACATATTCTGACACAAAAAAACGAATTACGTTATAGACTTGACGAGAACGGCGTATCTCGGACTCTTATAGGACTCTTATAGAAACAAAAAGTATCAGTTTGGATTAAAACAAATTATTTTTGTTGACTCTTACTCCGAATTGTTCATCAGTTTAAACAAAAACGGCTTATTTTAGACGATCTTTTGCTTTGAACAAGAAAACTTACATCGAACAGACTAAAAACGTATAAATCTGGCATAAAAGAGCAATTTATGTATCACTTTGTATAAAGGCAGCTAATCCTATTCGTTTCATTGCTAAAATAGACTAAATTGTTATTAATCCTAACAAAAACGCAGTATTTTGGCACAAAATACTAATTACATTATAGTTATGACGAGAATAGCTTATTTGGAATGATTCTATGCTTCCAAAAGTGTAAATTTTTATTAAACAGATGCCAAACATCATGTTTTGTCCTATAATGACATTTTATATTGCAGTTTGTATTAAAACCAAGTATTTTCGTTGATTCTTTGTTTGAAGCAGCAAACCTAACATTATTTAGACAAAAACGGTTGATTTTCGACAATATTTTGCTTTGAAAAAGAAAACATATCAAACAGACTAAAAACGTCTTATTTTAGCACAAAACAAAAGATTTGCGTTATAGTCTTGACGAGAACTGTTAATTTCAAACGATTCTATGCTTTGAAACCAGTATACTTTCACTAAACAGAGGCAAAACGTCTGATTTCGCCTTTGAAAAACGATTTATGTCACAGTTTGGATTAAAACCAATTATTTTCGTTTATTCATTGTTACAAACAAGAAACCTTACATCAAAGTAACTGAAAACCTCTTATTCAGGCACAGAAAATCAAATTACGTTTCAGTTTGGACAGAAACTGCTTATTTTAGACGATCCTTTGTTTTGAACACGAAAACTTACATTAAAAAGATTAAAAACGTCTTATTCTGGCTCAAAACTGCAAATTATGTATTACTTTGGATAAAAGCAGTTTATCCTGAATACTCCTTTGCTTAGAATAGGGCAAACTTGCATAAAACTTAATGAAAATTTTTAAATTTCGTCTCAAAGAAATAATTTACGTTATAGTTTTGACCAGAACTGTTAATTTCAAACGATTTTATGCCCCCAAACGAGAAAACTTTCACTAAACAGATGCCAAACGTCTTAGTTCGTTTTATAAAAACTACTTAAGTTACAGTTTAAACAAAAACAAATTATTTTCGTTGTTGTTGTGGCAAAATAATTTATTTCGAATGATTCAATGGAGCGAAACGAGTAAACTTTTATAGGACAGATGCAAAACACCATATTACCACATAAATCGTTATTTTAAAGCAAAGTATTAGCTTTTGCACTTGTTTAATTAAAGTTTGCTAACTTCGAAGAATGTAATCGTCCGAAATATTTTTTTTTTGTCAAAACTATAACGTAATTTGTTCTTTTGAGCTTGAATATAGAGTTTTCATTACGTTTTATAGTAGTTTACTCTACTCTAAGCATAGAATCAAACAGAGTAATCCGCTTTTGTTAAAACTGATACATAATTTGCTCTTATTTTCGAGAATAAAACGTTTTCAATATGTTTGATAAAATTTTTCTTGTTTATAGCAAGGAATCGTTTAAAAATAGCTGTATTTGCCTAAAATGATACGTAATTCGATATTTGTGCATGGATACGAAATTTTCAGTTTCTTTGACGTAAAATTTCTTGTTGCAAAACGTAATACTTTGCTTTAAAACAACGCTTTATATGGTAATATGTGGTTTTGCATCTGCCCCATAAAAGTTCATTCGTTTCCAATCATAAAATCGCTTGAAATTAACAGTGCTGGTCAAGACTATTACGTAAATTATTTCTTTAAGACGAAATTTAACGTTTTTATTAAGTTTTATACAAGTTTACTCTATTCTAAGTAAAGGAGTAATCAGGATAAATTGCTTTTATCTAGAGTAATATATAATTTGCAGTTTTCAGCCAGAATAAGATGTTTTTAATCTTTTTAATGTAAGTTTTCGTGTTCAAAACAAAGGATCGTCTAAAATAAGCAGTTTTTGTCCAGACTGAAACGTAATTCGAATTTCTGTGCCTGAATAAGGAGTTTTCAGTTTCTTTGATGTAAGGTTTCTTGTTTGTAACAATGAATAAACGAAAATAATTGGTTTTAATCCAAACTGTGACATAAATCGTTTTTCAAAGGCGAAATCAGACGTTTTGCCTCTGTTTAGTGAAAGTATACTGGTTTCAAAGCATAGAATCGTTTGAAATTAACAGTTCTCGTCAAGACTATAACGCAAATCTTTTGTTTTGTGCCAAAATAAG